>NC_091470.1:374450791-374545876 GCF_036971445.1 Narcine bancroftii
TTCTCTCCACGTCCCCCTCGACTCTCTCTCCCCCCGTCCCCCTCGACTCTCTCTCCCCCGTCCCCCTCGACTCTCTCTCTCTTCCCGTCCCCCTCGACTCTCTCTCCCCGTCCCCCTCGACTCTCTCTCCCCCGTCCCCCTCGACTCTCTCTCCCCCGTCCCCCTCGACTCTCTCTTCTCCCCGTCCCCCTCAGACTCTCTCTCCCCCGTCCCCCTCGACTCTCTCTCTCCCCGTCCCCCTCGACTCTCTCCCCCTCCCCTCGACTCTCTCTCTCCCCCGTCCCCCTCGACTCTCTCTCCCCGTCCCCTCGACTCTCTCTCCCCCGTCCCCCTCGACTCTCTCTCCCCCGTCCCCCTCGACTCTCTCTCCCCGTCCCCCTCGACTCTCTCTCCCCGTCCCCCTCGACTCTCTCTCTCCCCCGTCCCCCTCGACTCTCTCTCTCCCCGTCCCCCTCGACTCTCTCTCCCCCGTCCCCCTCGACTCTCTCTCCCCGTCCCCTCGACTCTCTCTCCCCCCGTCCCCCTCGACTCTCTCTCCCCCGTCCCCCTCGACTCTCTCTTCCCCCGTCCCCCTCGACTCTCTCTCCCCCGTCCCCCCTCGACTCTCTCTCCTCCCGTCCCCCTCGACTCTCTCTCCCCGTCCCCTCGACTCTCTCTCCCGTCCCCCTCGACTCTCTCTCCCCCGTCCCCCTCGACTCTCTCTCTCCCCGTCCCCCTCGACTCTCTCTCCCCCGTCCCCCTCGACTCTCTCTCTCTTCCCCGTCCCCTCGACTCTCTCTCCCCGTCCCCCTCGACTCTCTCTCTCCCCGTCCCCCTCGACTCTCTCTCCCCCGTCCCCCTCGACTCTCTCTCCCCCGTCCCCCTCGACTCTCTCTCCCCGTCCCCCTCGACTCTCTCTCCCCCCGTCCCCCTCGACTCTCTCTCTCTCCCCGTCCCCCTCGACTCTCTCTCCCCGTCCCCCTCGACTCTCTCTCCCCCGTCCCCCTCGACTCTCTCTCTCTCCCCCGTCCCCCTCGACTCTCTCTCCCCGTCCCCCTCGACTCTCTCTCCCCCGTCCCCCTCGACTCTCTCTCCCCGTCCCCCTCGACTCTCTCTCCCCCGTCCCCCTCGACTCTCTCTCCCCGTCCCCCTCGACTCTCTCTCCCCCGTCCCCCTCGACTCTCTCTCTCCCCCGTCCCCCTCGACTCTCTCTCCCCCGTCCCCCTCGACTCTCTCTCCCCCCGTCCCCCTCGACTCTCTCTCCCCGTCCCCCTCGACTCTCTCTCCCCCGTCCCCCTCGACTCTCTCTCCCCGTCCCCCTCGACTCTCTCTCCCCCGTCCCCCTCGACTCTCTCTCTCCCCGTCCCCCTCGACTCTCTCTCCCCGTCCCCCTCGACTCTCTCTCTCCCCGTCCCCCTCGACTCTCTCTCCCCCGTCCCCCTCGACTCTCTCTCCCCCGTCCCCCTCGACTCTCTCTCCCCGTCCCCTCGACTCTCTCTCCCCGTCCCCCTCGACTCTCTCTCCCCCCGTCCCCCTCGACTCTCTCTCTCTCCCCCGTCCCCCTCGACTCTCTCTCCCCGTCCCCCTCGACTCTCTCTCCCCGTCCCCCTCGACTCTCTCTCCCCCGTCCCCCTCGACTCTCTCTCCCCCGTCCCCCTCGACTCTCTCTCCCCGTCCCCCTCGACTCTCTCTCCCCCGTCCCCCTCGACTCTCTCTCTCCCCCGTCCCCCTCGACTCTCTCTCTCCCCGTCCCCCTCGACTCTCTCTCCCCCGTCCCCCTCGACTCTCTCTCTCCCCCGTCCCCCTCGACTCTCTCTCCCCCGTCCCCCTCGACTCTCTCTCCCCCGTCCCCCTCGACTCTCTCTCCCCAGTCCCCCTCGACTCTCTCTCCCCCGTCCCCCTCGACTCTCTCTCTCTCCCCCGTCCCCCTCGACTCTCTCTCCCCCGTCCCCCTCGACTCTCTCTCCCCCGTCCCCCTCGACTCTCTCTCCCCCGTCCCCCTCGACTCTCTCTCCCCCGTCCCCCTCGACTCTCTCTCCCCCGTCCCCCTCGACTCTCTCTCCCCGTCCCCCTCGACTCTCTCTTCCCCCGTCCCCCTCGACTCTCTCTCTCCCCCGTCCCCCTCGACTCTCTCTCTATCCCCCGTCCCCCTCGACTCTCTCTATCCCCCGTCCCCCTCGACTCTCTCTCTATCCCCCGTCCCCCTCGACTCTCTCTCTCTCCCGTCCCCCTCGACTCTCTCTCTCTCCCCGTCCCCCTCGACTCTCTCTCTCCCCGTCCCCCTCGACTCTCTCTCCCCGTCCCCCTCGACTCTCTCTCTCTCCCCGTCCCCCTCGACTCTCTCTCCCCCGTCCCCCTCGACTCTCTCTCCCCGTCCCCCTCGACTCTCTCTCCCCCGTCCCCCTCGACTCTCTCTCCCCCGTCCCCCTCGACTCTCTCTCCCCCGTCCCCCTCGACTCTCTCTCTCCCCCGTCCCCCTCGACTCTCTCTCTCCCCCGTCCCCCTCGACTCTCTCTCTCCCCCGTCCCCCTCGACTCTCTCTCTCCCCGTCCCCCTCGACTCTCTCTCTCCCCCGTCCCCCTCGACTCTCTCTCCCCCGTCCCCCTCGACTCTCTCTCCCCCGTCCCCTCGACTCTCTCTCTCTCCCCCGTCCCCCTCGACTCTCTCTCCCCGTCCCCCTGACTCTCTCTCCCCCGTCCCCCTCGACTCTCTCTCCCCCGTCCCCCTCGACTCTCTCTCCCCCGTCCCCCTCGACTCTCTCTCCCCCGTCCCCCTCGACTCTCTCTCTCCCCGTCCCCCTCGACTCTCTCTCTCCCCCGTCCCCCTCGACTCTCTCTCCCCGTCCCCCTCGACTCTCTCTCTCCCCCGTCCCCCTCGACTCTCTCTCCCCGTCCCCCTCGACTCTCTCTCCCCGTCCCCTCGACTCTCTCTCCCCCCGTCCCCCTCGACTCTCTCTCTCTCCCCGTCCCCCTCGACTCTCTCTCCCCGTCCCCCTCGACTCTCTCTCCCCCGTCCCCTCGACTCTCTCTCTCCCCGTCCCCCTCGACTCTCTCTCTCCCCCGTCCCCCTCGACTCTCTCTCCCCCCGTCCCCCTCGACTCTCTCTCCCCCGTCCCCCTCGACTCTCTCTCCCCCGTCCCCCTCGACTCTCTCTCTCTCCCCCGTCCCCCTCGACTCTCTCTCCCCCGTCCCCCCTCGACTCTCTCTCCCCCCGTCCCCCTCGACTCTCTCTCTCTCCCCGTCCCCTCGACTCTCTCTCCCCGTCCCCCTCGACTCTCTCTCCCCCGTCCCCCTCGACTCTCTCTCTCTCCCCCGTCCCCCTCGACTCTCTCTCCCCGTCCCCCTCGACTCTCTCTCCCCCGTCCCCCTCGACTCTCTCTCCCCGTCCCCCGACTCTCTCTCCCGTCCCCTCGTCTCTCCCCGTCCCCTCGACTCTCTCTCCCCGTCCCCCTCGACTCTCTCTCCCCCGTCCCCCTCGACTCTCTCTCTCTCCCCGTCCCCCTCGACTCTCTCTCCCCCGTCCCCCTCGACTCTCTCTCTCTCCCCCGTCCCCCTCGACTCTCTCTCTCTCCCCCGTCCCCCTCGACTCTCTCTCCCCGTCCCCCTCGACTCTCTCTCCCCCGTCCCCCTCGACTCTCTCTCCCCGTCCCCCTCGACTCTCTCTCTCCCCCCGTCCCCCTCGACTCTCTCTCCACGTCCCCCTCGACTCTCTCTCCCCCGTCCCCCTCGACTCTCTCTCTCTCCCCCGTCCCCCTCGACTCTCTCTCCCCCGTCCCCCTCGACTCTCTCTCCCCCGTCCCCCTCGACTCTCTCTCTCTCCCCGTCCCCCTCGACTCTCTCTCCCCGTCCCCCTCGACTCTCTCTCCCCCGTCCCCCTCGACTCTCTCTCCCCCGTCCCCCTCGACTCTCTCTCCCCCGTCCCCCTCGACTCTCTCTCCCCCGTCCCCCTCGACTCTCTCTCCCCCGTCCCCCTCGACTCTCTCTCTCCCCCGTCCCCCTCGACTCTCTCTCCCCGTCCCCCTCGACTCTCTCTCCCCCGTCCCCCTCGACTCTCTCTCCCCCGTCCCCCTCGACTCTCTCTCCCCCGTCCCCCTCGACTCTCTCTCCCCCGTCCCCCTCGACTCTCTCTCCCCCGTCCCCCTCGACTCTCTCTCCCCCGTCCCCCTCGACTCTCTCTCCCCCGTCCCCCTCGACTCTCTCTCTCTCCCCCCGTCCCCCTCGACTCTCTCTCCCCCGTCCCCCTCGACTCTCTCTCTCCCCGTCCCCCTCGACTCTCTCTCCCCCGTCCCCCTCGACTCTCTCTCCCCCGTCCCCCTCGACTCTCTCTCCCCGTCCCCTCGACTCTCTCTCCCCGTCCCCCTCGACTCTCTCTCCCCCCGTCCCCCTCGACTCTCTCTCTCTCCCCGTCCCCCTCGACTCTCTCTCCCCGTCCCCCTCGACTCTCTCTCCCCGTCCCCCTCGACTCTCTCTCCCCCGTCCCCCTCGACTCTCTCTCCCCCGTCCCCCTCGACTCTCTCTCCCCCGTCCCCCTCGACTCTCTCTCCCCCATCCCCCTCGACTCTCTCTCCCCGTCCCCCTCGACTCTCTCTCCCCCGTCCCCCTCGACTCTCTCTCCCCCGTCCCCCTCGACTCTCTCTCCCCCGTCCCCCTCGACTCTCTCTCTCTCCCCCGTCCCCCTCGACTCTCTCTCCCCGTCCCCCTCGACTCTCTCTCCCCCGTCCCCCTCGACTCTCTCTCCCCATCCCCCTCGACTCTCTCTCCCCCGTCCCCCTCGACTCTCTCTCTCCCCCGTCCCCCTCGACTCTCTCTCCCCCGTCCCCTCGACTCTCTCTCCCCGTCCCCCTCGACTCTCTCTCCCCCGTCCCCCTCGACTCTCTCTCCCCCGTCCCCCTCGACTCTCTCTCCCCCGTCCCCCTCGACTCTCTCTCCCCGTCCCCCTCGACTCTCTCTCCCCGTCCCCCTCGACTCTCTCTCCCCCCGTCCCCCTCGACTCTCTCTCCCCCGTCCCCCTCGACTCTCTCTCCCCCGTCCCCTCGACTCTCTCTCCCCCGTCCCCCTCGACTCTCTCTCCCCCGTCCCCCTCGACTCTCTCTCCCCCGTCCCCCTCGACTCTCTCTCCCCCGTCCCCCTCGACTCTCTCTCCCCCGTCCCCCTCGACTCTCTCTCTCTCCCCCGTCCCCCTCGACTCTCTCTCCCCCATCCCCCTCGACTCTCTCTCTCTCCCCCGTCCCCCTCGACTCTCTCTCTCCCGTCCCCCTCGACTCTCTCTCTCCCCGTCCCCCTCGACTCTCTCTCTCCCCGTCCCCCTCGACTCTCTCTCTCTCCCGTCCCCCTCGACTCTCTCTCCCCGTCCCCCTCGACTCTCTCTCTCTCCCCCGTCCCCCTCGACTCTCTCTCCCCCGTCCCCCTCGACTCTCTCTCTCTCTCCCCTTCGACTCTCTCTCCCCGTCCCCCTCGACTCTCTCTCTCTCCCCGTCCCCCTCGACTCTCTCTCCCCCGTCCCCCTCGACTCTCTCTCCCCCGTCCCCCTCGACTCTCTCTCCCCGTCCCCCTCGACTCTCTCTCCCCCGTCCCCCTCGACTCTCTCTCTCCCCGTCCCCTCGACTCTCTCTCCCCCGTCCCCCTCGACTCTCTCTCTCCCCCGTCCCCCTCGACTCTCTCTCCCCCGTCCCCCTCGACTCTCTCTCCCCGTCCCCCTCGACTCTCTCTCTCTCCCCCGTCCCCCTCGACTCTCTCTCTCTCCCCCGTCCCCCTCGACTCTCTCTCCCCCCCGTCCCCCTCGACTCTCTCTCTCTCCCCGTCCCCCTCGGCTCTCTCTCTCCCCATCCTCCTCCACTCTTTCTCTCTCCCCCGTCCCCCTCGACTCTCTCTCTCCCCCGTCCCCCTCGACTCTCTCTCTCCCCCGTCCCCCTCGACTCTCTCTCCCCGTCCCCCTCGACTCTCTCTCCCCGTCCCCCTCGACTCTCTCTCCCCGTCCCCCTCGACTCTCTCCGCCGTCCCCCTCGACTCTCTCCCCGTCCCCCTCGACTCTCTCCCCGTCCCCCTCGACTCTCTCTCCCCCGTCCCCCTCGACTCTCTCTCTCCCCCGTCCCCCTCGACTCTCTCTCTCCCCCGTCCCCCTCGACTCTCTCTCTCCCCCGTCCCCCTCGACTCTCTCTCTCCCCCGTCCCCCTCGACTCTCTCTCTCCCCCATCCCCCTCGACTCTCTCTCTCCCCCGTCCCCCTCGACTCTCTCTCTCCCCCGTCCCCCTCGACTCTCTCTCCCCCGTCCCCCTCGACTCTCTCTCCCCGTCCCCCTCGACTCTCTCTCTATCCCCCGTCCCCCTCGACTCTCTCTCTATCCCCCGTCCCCCTCGACTCTCTCTCTATCCCCCGTCCCCCTCGACTCTCTCTCTATCCCCCGTCCCCCTCGACTCTCTCTCTATCCCCCGTCCCCCTCGACTCTCTCTCTCTCCCGTCCCCCTCGACTCTCTCTCTCTCCCGTCCCCCTCGACTCTCTCTCCCCCGTCCCCCTCGACTCTCTCTCCCCGTCCCCCTCGACTCTCTCTCTATCCCCCGTCCCCCTCGACTCTCTCTCTCCCCCGTCCCCCTCGACTCTCTCTCCCCGTCCCTCCTCGACTCTCTCTCCCCCGTCCCCCTCGACTCTCTCTCCCCCGTCCCCCTCGACTCTCTCTCTCCCCCGTCCCCCTCGACTCTCTCTCTCCCCCGTCCCCCTCGACTCTCTCTCTCCCCGTCCCCCTCGACTCTCTCTCTCCCCCGTCCCCCTCGACTCTCTCTCTCGCCCGTCCCCCTCGACTCTCTCTCTCCCCCGTCCCCCTCGACTCTCTCTCTCCCCGTCCCCCTCGACTCTCTCTCCCCCGTCCCCTCGACTCTCTCTCTCTCCCCCGTCCCCCTTGACTCTCTCTCCCCGTCCCCCTCGACTCTCTCTCCCCCGTCCCCTCGACTCTCTCTCCCCCGTCCCCCTGGACTCTCTCTCCCCCGTCCCCCTCGACTCTCTCTCCCCCGTCCCCCTCGACTCTCTCTCCCCCGTCCCCCTCGACTCTCTCTCCCCCGTCCCCCTCGACTCTCTCTCCCCCGTCCCCCTCGACTCTCTCTCTCCCCCGTCCCCTCGACTCTCTCTCTCTCCCCGTCCCCCTCGACTCTCTCTCCCCCGTCCCCCTCGACTCTCTCTCCCCGTCCCCCTCGACTCTCTCTCTCTCCCCGTCCCCCTCGACTCTCTCTCTCTCCCCATCCCCCTCGACTCTCTCTCCCCGTCCCCCTCGACTCTCTCTCCCCGTCCCCCTCGACTCTCTCTCTCTCCCCGTCCCCCTCGACTCTCTCTCTCTCCCGTCCCCCTCGACTCTCTCTCCCCCGTCCCCCTCGACTCTCTCTCCCCGTCCCCCTCGACTCTCTCTCTCTCCCCCGTCCCCCTCGACTCTCTCTCCCCCGTCCCCCTCGACTCTCTCTCCCCCGTCCCCCTCGACTCTCTCTCCCCCGTCCCCCTCGACTCTCTCTCTCCCCGTCCCCCTCGACTCTCTCTCCCCGTCCCCCTCGACTCTCTCTCCCCCGTCCCCCTCGACTCTCTCTCCCCCGTCCCCCTCGACTCTCTCTCCCCGTCCCCCTCGACTCTCTCTCCCCCGTCCCCCTCGACTCTCTCTCCCCCGTCCCCCTCGACTCTCTCTCCTCCCCCGTCTCTCCCTCGACTCTCTCTCCCCCGTCCCCCTCGACTCTCTCTCCCCCGTCCCCCTCGACTCTCTCTCCCCCGTCCCCCTCGACTCTCTCTCCCCCGTCCCCCTCGACTCTCTCTCCCCCGTCCCCCTCGACTCTCTCTCCCCCGTTCCCGCCTCGACTCTCTCTCCCCCGTCCCCCTCGACTCTCTCTCCCCCGTCCCCCTCGACTCTCTCTCCCCCGTCCCCCTCGACTCTCTCTCCCCGTCCCCCTCGACTCTCTCTCCCCCGTCCCCCTCGACTCTCTCTCCCCCGTCCCCCTCGACTCTCTCTCCCCCGTCCCCCTCGACTCTCTCTCCCCCGTCCCCCTCGACTCTCTCTCCCCGTCCCCCTCGACTCTCTCTCCCCCGTCCCCCTCGACTCTCTCTCCCCCGTCCCCCTCGACTCTCTCTCCCCCGTCCCCCTCGACTCTCTCTCCCCCGTCCCCCTCGACTCTCTCTCCCCCGTCCCCCTCGACTCTCTCTCCCCCGTCCCCCTCGACTCTCTCTCCCCGTCCCCCTCGACTCTCTCTCCCCGTCCCCCTCGACTCTCTCTCCCCCGTCCCCCTCGACTCTCTCTCCCCGTCCCCTCTCGACTCTCTCTCCCCCGTCCCCCTCGACTCTCTCTCCCCGTCCCGCTCGACTCTCTCGTCCCCCGTCCCCTCGACTCTCTCTCTCTCCCCCGTCCCCCTCGACTCTCTCTCTCCCCGTCGCCCCTCGACTCTCTCTCTCCCCCGTCCCCCTCGACTCTCTCTCCCCCGTCCCCCTCGACTCTCTCTCCCCGTCCCCCTCGACTCTCTCTCCCCGTCCCCCTCGACTCTCTCTCCCCCGTCCCCCTCGACTCTCTCTCTCTCCCCCGTCCCCCTCGACTCTCTCTCTCTCCCCCGTCCCCCTCGACTCTCTCTCCCCCGTCCCCCTCGACTCTCTCTCCCCCGTCCCCCTCGACTCTCTCTCCCCCGTCCCCCTCGACTCTCTCTCCCCGTCCCCCTCGACTCTCTCTCCCCCGTCCCCCTCGACTCTCTCTCCCCTGTCCCCCTCGACTCTCTCTCCCCGTCCCCCTCGACTCTCTCTCTCTCCCCGTCCCCCTCGACTCTCTCTCCCCCGTCCCCCTCGACTCTCTCTCCCCCGTCCCCCTCGACTCTCTCTCCCCATCCCCTTCGACTCTCTCTCCCCCGTCCCCCTCGACTCTCTCTCTCTCCCCCGTCCCCCTCGACTCTCTCTCCCCCGTCCCCCTCGACTCTCTCTCCCCGTTCCCCCTCGACTCTCTCTCCCCCGTCCCCCTCGACTCTCTCTCCCCGTCCCCCTCGACTCTCTCTCCCCGTCCCCCTCGACTCTCTCTCCCCCGTCCCCCTCGACTCTCTCTCCCCGTCCCCCTCGACTCTCTCTCCCCCGTCCCCCTCGACTCTCTCTCCCCCGTCCCCCTCGACTCTCTCTCCCCCGTCCCCCTCGACTCTCTCTCCCCGTCCCCCTCGACTCTCTCTCCCCCGTCCCCCTCGACTCTCTCTCCCCCGTCCCCCTCGACTCTCTCTCCCCCGTCCCCCTCGACTCTCTCTCTCTCCCCCGTCCCCCTCGACTCTCTCTCTCTCCCCCGTCCCCCTCGACTCTCTCTCTCTCCCCCCGTCCCCCTCGACTCTCTCTCTCTCCCCGTCCCCCTCGACTCTCTCTCTCTCCCGTCCCCCTCGACTCTCTCTCTCTCCCGTCCCCCTCGACTCTCTCTCCCCGTCCCCCTCGACTCTCTCTCTCTCCCCCGTCCCCCTCGACTCTCTCTCCCCCGTCCCCCTCGACTCTCTCTCTCTCTCCCCTTCGACTCTCTCTCCCCGTCCCCCTCGACTCTCTCTCTCTCCCCCGTCCCCCTCGACTCTCTCTCCCCCGTCCCCCTCGACTCTCTCTCCCCGTCCCCCTCGACTCTCTCTCCCCGTCCCCCTCGACTCTCTCTCCCCGTCCCCCTCGACTCTCTCTCCCCGTCCCCCTCGACTCTCTCTCCCCTGTCCCCCTCGACTCTCTCTCTCCCCGTCCCTCGACTCTCTCTCCCCCGTCCCCCTCGACTCTCTCTCTCTCCCCCGTCCCCCTCGACTCTCTCTCCCCCGTCCCCCTCGACTCTCTCTCCCCGTCCCCCTCGACTCTCTCTCTCTCCCCCGTCCCCCTCGACTCTCTCTCTCTCCCCCGTCCCCCTCGACTCTCTCTCCCCCCCGTCCCCCTCGACTCTCTCTCTCTCCCCGTCCCCCTCGGCTCTCTCTCTCCCCATCCCCCTCCACTCTCTCTCTCTCCCCCGTCCCCCTCGACTCTCTCTCTCCCCCGTCCCCCTCGACTCTCTCTCTCCCCCGTCCCCCTCGACTCTCTCTCCCCGTCCCCCTCGACTCTCTCTCCCCGTCCCCCTCGACTCTCTCTCCCCGTCCCCCTCGACTCTCTCTCCCCGTCCCCCTCGACTCTCTCCGCTGTCCCCCTCGACTCTCTCCCCGTCCCCCTCGACTCTCTCCCCGTCCCCCCTCGACTCTCTCTCCCCCCGTCCCCCTCGACTCTCTCTCTCCCCCGTCCCCCTCGACTCTCTCTCTCCCCCGTCCCCCTCGACTCTCTCTCTCCCCCGTCCCCCTCGACTCTCTCTCTCCCCCGTCCCCCTCGACTCTCTCTCTATCCCCCGTCCCCCTCGACTCTCTCTCTATCCCCCGTCCCCCTCGACTCTCTCTCTATCCCCCGTCCCCCTCGACTCTCTCTCTATCCCCCGTCCCCCTCGACTCTCTCTCTATCCCCCGTCCCCCTCGACTCTCTCTCTCTCTCGTCCCCCTCGACTCTCTCTCTCTCCCGTCCCCCTCGACTCTCTCTCCCCCGTCCCCCTCGACTCTCTCTCCCCCGTCCCCCTCGACTCTCTCTCCCCGTCCCCCTCGACTCTCTCTCTATCCCCCGTCCCCCTCGACTCTCACTCCCCCGTCCCCCTCGACTCTCTCTCCCCGTCCTCCTCGACTCTCTCTCCCCCGTCCCCCTCGACTCTCTCTCCCCCGTCCCCCTCGACTCTCTCTCTCCCCCGTCCCCCTCGACTCTCTCTCTCCCCCGTCCCCCTCGACTCTCTCTCTCGCCCGTCCCCCTCGACTCTCTCTCTCCCCGTCCCCCTCGACTTTCTCTCCCCCGTCCCCTTCGACTCTCTCTCTCTCCCCCGTCCCCCTTGACTCTCTCTCCCCCGTCCCCCTCGACTCTCTCTCTCCCCCGTCCCCCTCGACTCTCTCTCTATTCCCCCTTCTCCGACTCCCCGGAGGTGACTGATTTTGTTGTGATGTCACCAGCCTCGTTAGTGGGTTTTTTTCCCTGCTCTGATGGGAGCTGCCCTGATGGGAGTCCATATGCTGCCGTTACTCGTCCTGGTCCATCGAGTTCTGGCACACGGGTAAGTCACAGTGCCAGGGGGAAATGCACAGGGTTTTCTCTGGCGGCAAAACTGTCTGGGGGCGGAGGGCTGCCTTCCCATATTCCACATGAGTATTTGTGGGGTTTTCTGGGTTTTGCTCACATGGTACGTTCTCTGTCTGGTCCAGGATCAAGGATGGGGGTGTCTATCTAGTTCCGTGTTTTGTTACTCTGTACAGACGCTATTTAAAGAAGGGTCCTAAATGACCCTGGAAATTACCGGCTGGTGAGCCTGATGTCAGTGGTAGCTAAATTATTGGAAGCTTTTCTGAGAGGTTAGATATACAAGTATTTGGAAAGTCAGGTTTTGATTAAGAATAGTCGCTATGGCTTTGTGTGTGGTAGGTCATGTTTCACCAAACATTAAGGCTCTACCAGGTGGCCAGAATTCCCTGATGTAAAGCCACATATTATACCCCTATGTAGCTGTCGGGAGGCCACTTGAAAGAGCAGGAGGCTCCTCTGAGGTGCACTTTCCGCCTGTCCTCCGAGAGAGATAATTGCCAGAGCACTGAAGTTCCCCAGACACCTGAAAGCAGCCGCCTGAAAGTGGTCGCTCAGGGGTGGGCTGATGACAAACAACTGGCAACCCAACTCCCCGTGCCTGACAACCCCCCCCTCCCCGCTGCCCCTGCCCCCCCAGCACAGGATGTCAGGGCAGGGGCACACGCGCAGTACTATGAGGCAGGGGCGGCTAGCACCAGCCACCACTGCCCCGACCTCCTGATGGGACAGGAGCCGGAGTGCACTCCGAGGCACCTCACTTGTAGCTGTCCTTTTCAGCTGTGTTTTCAGGGCTGCCACCTGAACGACCATTCCACAGGGCTGTATCTGCTTCTGCAGCCGCATGCTTGGCAGAGAATGCACCTGAAAGCGGCTTTATAGAATTTTTCAAGGAGGTTACCAGGAAAGTTGATGAAGGAAAGGCTGTGGATGTTGTCTATATGGACTTTAGTAAAGCCTTTGACAAGGTCCCACGTGGAGGTTTGTCAGGAAGGTTCAGACGCTCGGTATTCATGGTGAGGTCATGAACTGGACTCAACAATGGCTGGACAGGAAAAGCCAGAGAGTAGTGGTGGACAATGCTTCTCAGACTGGAGGCCTGTGGCTAGTGGGGCCTCAGGGATCAGTGCTGGGACCATTGTTGTTTGTCATCTGTATCAATGATCTGGATGATAATGTGATAAATTGGATCAGCAGGTTTGTAGATGACACTAAGATTGGAGACGTTGTGGACAATGAAGAAGGTTTTCAAAGTTTGCAGAGGGATCTGGAGCAGCTGGAAAAATGGCAGATGGAATTTAATGCAGACAAGTGTGAGGTGTTGCACTTTGGTAAGACATAATATGGTAAATAATAGGGAACTGCAGTAAAAGAGAGGGATCTGGGAATACAGATACAGAATTCCCTGAAAGTGGTGTCACGGGTGGATAGGGTTGTAAAGAGAGCTTTTGACATATTGGCCTTCATAAATCAAAGTTTTGAGTACAGGAGTTGGGATGTTATGGTAAAGTTGTACGAGACATTGGAGAGGCTAAATTTAGAATATTGTGTGTGATGATGGATGAGAGGGGACAATAGAGGCATCAGATTCTGATGGGTGTAGATTGGGTGGGCAGCCAACACCTTTATTCGGTAAAGCACTAAGAGTTCAGGGGGTGTCTAACAGCGCCTGGGGGTTGGGGTCATGTTGCTGTGTTTCAGGCGCTGGTGTGAGCGGACCATGTGGGAGTCACGGTTGCAGCTGGTCGGAGGAGCGGAGAGGGTCCGCATTTCCTGTTCCAAGCTCCATCACTATGTCCAGCAGGGCTGGAACCCATACCCTGGGCCACGGAGGGTTCAGGGGGGAGAGTCCAACGCAACCCCAACCCCCTGCTTCATCTCCAGGTAGGTGGGGGGGGGGGGAAATCTGGCTGCCTATTCCTATCTCCCCACCCCCATCTCCTTACCCATCTCCTGTACCACCTGCCCCTGTACCCCCGCCTCCATACTTTCCCCCACTTCCGCCACCGTCTCCGTACCTGCCGCCACCGTCTCCGTACCTGCCGCCACCGTCTCCGTACCTGCCGCCACCGTCTCCGTACCTGCCGCCACCGTCTCCGTACCTGCCGCCACCGTCTCCGTACCTGCCGCCACCGTCTCCGTACCTGCCGCCACCGTCTCCGTACCTGCCGCCACCGTCTCCGTACCTGCCGCCACCGTCTCCGTACCTGCCGCCACCGTCTCCGTACCTGCCGCCACCGTCTCCGTACCTGCCGCCACCGTCTCCGTACCTGCCGCCACCGTCTCCGTACCTGCCGCCACCGTCTCCGTACCTGCCGCCACCGTCTCCGTACTGCGCCGTCTCGTACCTGCCGCCACCGTCTCCGTACCTGCCGCCACCGTCTCCGTACCTGCCGCCACCGTCTCCGTACCTGCCGCCACCGTCTCCGTACCTGCCGCCACCGTCTCCGTACCTGCCGCCACCGTCTCCGTACCTGCCGCCACCGTCTCCGTACCTGCCGCCACCGTCTCCGTACCTGCCGCCACCGTCTCCGTACCTGCCGCCACCGTCTCCGTACCTGCCGCCACCGTCTCCGTACCTGCCGCCACCGTCTCCGTACCTGCCGCCCCACCGTCTCCGTACCTGCCGCCACCGTCTCCGTACCTGCCGCCACCGTCTCCGTACCTGCCGCCACCGTCTCCGTACCTGCCGCCACCGTCTCCGTACCTGCCGCCACCGTCTCCGTACCTGCCGCCACCGTCTCCGTACCTGCCGCCACCGTCTCCGTACCTGCCGCCACCGTCTCCGTACCTGCCGCCACCGTCTCCGTACCTGCCGCCACCGTCTCCGTACCTGCCGCCACCGTCTCCGTACCTGCCGCCACCGTCTCCGTACCTGCCGCCACCGTCTCCGTACCTGCCGCCACCGTCTCCGTACCTGCCGCCACCGTCTCCGTACCTGCCGCCACCGTCTCCGTACCTGCCGCCACCGTCTCCGTACCTGCCGCCACCGTCTCCGTACCTGCCGCCACCGTCTCCGTACCTGCCGCCACCGTCTCCGTACCTGCCGCCACCGTCTCCGTACCTGCCGCCACCGTCTCCGTACCTGCCGCCACCGTCTCCGTACCTGCCGCCACCGTCTCCGTACCTGCCGCCACCGTCTCCGTACCTGCCGCCACCGTCTCCGTACCTGCCGCCACCGTCTCCGTACCTGCCGCCACCGTCTCCGTACCTGCCGCCACCGTCTCCGTACCTGCCGCCACCGTCTCTGTACCCATCCCATCTCTGTACATGTCTCCTGTACCTCCTGCCCTCTTATCCCTGCCTCCGTACCCACCCCCACCTACATACCCATTTCCTGTACTCCCTGCCCCGTACCCCTGTTCCCGTATTAGCATATCTGCCCCCACTTTTGAACCTGTTTCCGAACCCGCCCACCCATTCTGTACCTGCCCCCTTTCCATACCCATCACCACTCCTGCCCACCGCTTCCAAGGTGGGCCACCTGCCCCTGAACCCCACCACACCTCATCCTATCCATCCTGAGCCACTGACCATGTGGTTCTGCCCAGGCCAGCAGTGGTGCGGGTCAGCTGGTCAAACCGTACCGTGTGGGGTTGCTGTGATGGATATCGAGGGCCACATTGCACTGAGGGTGAGTGAAGGCATTGACCCTACCTCTCACCATACATGACCCCGACCTCTAACCTCTGAACCAGGGGGCTCTGACCTCCTGTCTACTCCCCATAATCATTTATTTTCCTCCTACCTCCCTCTTAAATATAATTAATTACAAATAGTTACTTAAATGCCTTGAACCTTCCCAATGACTTGGCCCCCACAGCTGTCTGCTGCAATAAATCCCCCGCCCCGGGTAATGAAATCCCTCTTCATGTCAGTTCGAAAGAGGTGTGTTTTGTATTCTGATGTTGTGTCCTCTGGTCCCTGACTACCCCAACACAGGGAACATCCTCTTCTCGTCCACTCTGCCAGGCCTTTCACTATCTGATAGGTTTCAATGAGATTCCACACCACACACCCCCTCATCCCAAATCTGCAAGGGTGACCTCAGCCACCTGGCCAGGCGACCCCAAAATGTAAAATGTATCTCATGTTATAATCCACTTATTTGAGAAATCGTCCTCGTGAACCTCCTCTGGACCCTCTCCAACATCAGCACATCCTTCCTTAGATCAGGAGCCCAAAACTGCTCACAATAGGCCAGAAAATGGTACCAAGATAGAGGCAGGTAGTGAGGAGGGAACGGAGAAGCTGCAGAGAGAGGAGAACGGGCAGAGTGGGAAATTAAATACAATGTTGGAACGTGTCCAGTCATGTACTCAGGTAGAAGGAATAAAAGGGCAGAGTATTATTTGGATGGGGAGATCATTCAAAATTCAGAGGCGTAAAGGGACGTGGGAGCCCTGGTGCAGGATCCCCTAAAGGTCGACCTCCAGGCTGGGTTGGTGGTGAAGAAGGAAGGGGAATGCAAGGGATAGGGATAGGGGACGAGAGCAGGGATGTGATGGTGTAAGGGGACAGTTTTGGGCTCCTTATTTATGAAAGGATGTGCTGGCGTCAAAGAGGGTTCAGAGAAGATTCACAAGAATGATTCCTGGAATGAAGGGATTAGCATAAGAGGAACATTTGACGGCTCTTGGACTGGACTCCTTGGAATTCAGAAGATTGAGGGGGGACCTCATAGAGACATTTTGAATGTTGAAAGGCCTGGATGGAGTAGATGTTGCAAAATTGTTTCCCATGGTTGGAGAGTCCAGGACAAGAGGGCACAACTTCAGCATTGAAGGGGCTCATTTAAAACAGATGTGGAGGAATTTCTTGAGCCCGAGGGCATTGAACCTCTGGAATTTGCTGCCACGGCGGCTGTGGAGGCCGGGTCATTGGGTGTATTGAAGACAGGATTGGTAGGTATGTGAATAGTCAGGGTATCAAAGGCTATGGTGAGAAGGCAGGGGAGTGGGGCTGAGTGGGAGAATCAATCTGCTCATGATAGAATGGGCAGAGCAGATTCAATGGCCTGAATGGCCTATTTCTGCTCCAATATTTTATGGTCTGTGATACCCTGATGAAGGTTCATAAGTCCCTCTGCATCCCTGATTCATGAACGTGCTGCATGTTTAGAAAATAGTCTGCACCTTTATTCCTTCCTCCAATGTGCACCATCTCTACCTGCCATTTCCTTGCCCATTTCCCCAAGTTCTTCCTCAACACCTGTCCCTGCTGGTCACCAGCACCAAGCCCTCTGGAACGCCACTGGCCACCAGCAGTCCCAGCACTGAGCCCTGGGGAACGCCGCCATCAGTCCCCGCCTGCGCCCTGCGCCCTGTGTCCTAGTCAGGCTCCGGAGAATGATCCAATTTTCTTTTTTTGAAAATTTTATTTAAAGGTTTTACAAAGCATAAAATATTAATTTTTATATAACAACAAAGAAAAAACAGACCCCCTTACCATTCCCCCCCCCAACTTCAAACCGAAACTATCCCATCCCTCCCACTCTCCCTCCAAGCTAAAAATAATTTTTAGTACCGGGTATTTAATGGTTACTGCTTGGTGTGCCAACCCTTTACTTATAATTTATTTAATATCCAAACCCATATATTCCAAATATAAACTCCACATTTTAACAAAAAAATGTAATTATTTTGCAAATTATAAGTTGTATTTTCCAAATACAAACACAATTGCAATTCATTATGGCATCTTTGTATATTCAATTCCACATCAATTTTCCATGTAATAGCTATACATTTTTTTGCTACAGCCAACCCTAATCATATAAATGCTAATTGTGGTTTAACCATCTGCAACCCTGTCGTTAATATATTCATATAACCCAACAAACATACCAACAGGTCAAGTTGTAAATCCATTCTAAATAAATCTCTCAAAAACTTTATAATTTTTATCCCAGAAAGGTTTAACTTTTTTACATGCCCAAACTGAATGCAAAAAAGTACCTGTCTGTTCCCCACATCTAAAACACAAATCTAATGAACTAAAACCATATTTCCTCATCTTTTCAGGAGTTGAATACAATTGATGTAAAATGATATAATTAACCAAACTATTTCGCACATTAAGTAATCTTGTAACACTATTGTTACAAGATCAAACCAGCAATCACAAAGAAGGCATTTCACACAGGTAAAGATGAACAATTACTTTATTAACAAAATTTCACCTTCAAACTTTAATTCAAACTCCCCCCTTTTATAACAATGCCCACTGGTTAATTTCTATAACAGTGAAAAACTAATAAATTCCCCAGCCTTAATATAATATATGTAATCAAATTCTGTTATATTTCTAATCAGCCCACAGAAAAAAACTTAGGCACAAAACACATAACACCCACAAAACTTTGATTACAATCAAAGTAAAGATCGTAAACAAAATTCAGTTTGTTTGGTAAACTGAAGCCAAAAGATATTTTAGAGAGAGAGCACAAAATTCAAAGTGGTCTTCTTGTGTTGCTTGCCGAGAGAGGAACAAAGGCTTAGTCCGGTTCCTTACGGCTGCCTTTGGAATGTTCCTCCGTTTTAAAATGCCCAACATTCTAAACTGTCTCCCAGATAATGACTCTGCTTGGGCCTCCTTCCACTTCAAAGCCATACCCAGTGGTGGTTTTTCTTCCAAGTCCAGAAATTTCTAGATCACCTTCTGCACATGCCCAGTCCATGTCCTGTTCACTCTCAGCAGTCCAGCTTCATCTTGGCTCTCTAAGGCAAATTCACTTTTTAACATAAAACCACCCAACACATAGGTCAATACACAACACAGAACTCTGTAACACTATCAATACACATATTTGACCATTCTTCCTAAGACAAAGTATTAGCCAAGTCTTTCTCCCACTTATCCTTCATTTTATATACATCAATCTTTTCCTACAGTAACATATACATTTCCAAACTAAACCCCTTCTTTCCTTTATCTGCAATTAATATCTCAAATTTAGTTTGATCTGGCAACACCAATTCTCATCCAAAATTTTCTAACAATAAATCCCGAACCTGATAATAAGCAAAAAAAATTTAATGACATACCAAACTTCTTTTGAAATCTATTAAAAGAAAGAAACCTATCTGCTTCAAAACAATCCTTTCATTTCCCAATCTTTCAAATAAGGATTATTTAAAGAGAAAGGAATTATTTTATTTTGACATAATGGTGATGTAGCTGAAATTTTACCTTTAGATCTTCCTTATACCCAAATATCTATTCAATGTCTCAATGCAGGCAATTTATACTTTTGCCATAGAAAAGGATTCCATTTATAAATAAATTGATGTATTTTATTTTCAGAAATCTGATTCAATTCAACCTTTGCCCACTTGGGCGGTTGATCATTATCAAACAACCTATAATAAATTTTAATTGCGCTGCCTCATAATAATTTTGAAAATGTGGTAATTGAAGTCCACTTAATTCATATATCTCCATGTCAACTTTTGCATAGAAGGTCTTGACAATTTACATTTCCATAAAGACAGATGAATTACTTTATTTAATTCCTTTAAAAATTTCTTTGGTACCACACTTGGATTAGACTGAAAAAGATATTGAATAGGAGGGTATGTATTCATTTTAATGCAATTAACTCATCCAATCAAAGTTAATGGCAAATCTTTCCATCTACTTAAATCAAATTTAATCTTATTTAACAACAGTGTATAATTTAAACTATATAAATTTTGATATTCTTTATCCACTATAACCCCTAAATACTTAATTTTATTAGATCATCTAAACATAGTGAACTATTTACAATCTTTATAATCTTCATTTGATATTGGTAATATCTCACTTTTATCCCAATTGACTTTATAACCTGAAATCGTCCTATATCAATTCAACAGAGTTTGTAATGGTTCTAAGGAATCCTTAGGATGAGATAAATATATCCACACATCATCTGCAAACAAATTAATTTTATACTCTTGTTCACCTATTGTAATTCCCTTAATATTAATATCTTGTCTTATCGCTTGAGCCAAAGGTTCTATTACTAGAGCAAACAAAGCTGGCGACAGTGGTCAGCCCTGTCTAGTTGATCTAGACAAATTAAATGCAGATGAAATCTGTCCATTTTTCATCACCCTAGCAGAAAGATTGGAATATAAATCTTTAACCCAACCTGTGAAAAGTGGTCCAAATTGAAATCATTCTAACACCTTAAATAAAAAAAATTCCACTCAACACGATCAAAAGCTTTTTCTGCATCTAACGCTAATATCATTGGTTGATTAAACTGCTGTCTTGAGGCATTAATTATTGTAATCAATTTAGTAATATTATCAGCTGAATATCTACCTTTAATAAATCCTACTTGATCCACATGTACTAATTTTGGTATGAAATTAGCCAATCTATTTACTAATACCTTTGTCACAACCTTATAATCTACATTCAATAAAGATATTGGTCTATATGAAGCCACATTTAATGGATTCCTATCCTTCTTTGGAATAACTGTTATCATCGCCATTGAAAAAGACTCTGGAAATGAACCTGTTTCTGTCACTTGTTTCAATATTTCTATATATATATATACAGGAAGTAACAAATCATGAAATTTTTTTATAAAACTCCATTGTAAATCCATCCTCTCCAGGAGATTTCCCACCAGGCATAGACTGCAATGCACCCTTAAGTTCCAAATCAGTAAATGGACTGTCTTTAGTCCCTAATATATATCTCAATTAAGAATGGCAAATTTAAATTAGATAAAAAGGACTCCCTGTTGAATACAGATGAGATGTTGAGTGAAGACCGTTTAGCCAGGCTGCGAACCAGGGCTCGGAGCTGCTATCATAGACATGATGGGCCGAATCTTTATCTAATGGTTCTTTATCTAATGGTTCTACTCACCCTTGATCCTTCACTCAGACTCCTGACCATCACTAACCCATCACCTCCATGGGTAATGACCTCTGACCCCACACTGTCACTGGCCCATGAGCACAGGTCCCTGACTCCAACCTGTCTGGGCCCCTCTCCAGTTCTGTTTCTGTACTTGACCTCCTGTGTTACAGAGGTGCTGTTCCTGGGTCACTGCTACACCAGCTGGAATTGCCAGGAATTCCCCGGCATGAACAACACTTGGACCATGTCCATGGAGCATTGCTGTGAGGGGCCTTGGGGTCACAGTTGGAGGAACACCTCATCTGCCTCCTGCTTCCCCTGCTCACAGGTTCGACTGACAGGTCAGCAGAAAACACCAGGGCATAGCCATGTGCACGGGAGCCAGGTCCACATCAGCCTGTGTGCCTGAGTGTAAGATTCACATGTCTTTGCACCCAAATGCAGCGCCTAGGTATGCCTGCATGCCTTAGTGCAACAATTACACCCACTCCTGTACACCTGTGTAAGACTAGCTGAGCTTGTGTGCACGAGTGTGAGGTTTGCACAAGGTTGCAGATAGGGTGCAGAGACTACACAAAGCTGCTGTGTCCAAAAAAAACACCGTGAGGGGATCGGCAGGTTGGGCTGATCTGTGGGGGGAGAGGAGTTGGCGACGATTTGGGCCAAGATACTGGATTCTATGGTTGGTGTAAACCTGAATATTGCATTAATGTTACACCTGCAGCCTTCTGCTGTGCACTGACCCCAACATGAACCTTAACCTGACCCTAATCCTAATCTGAACCCCTACCCTGATCCAAGATCCTAACCTGAACTCCAAACCTGAACACTGCATTAATGTTACACCTGCAGCCTTCTGCTGTGCGCTGACCCAGAACCTAACCTCAACCCCAACCCCGATCCTAACCTGACCTTTAACCCTGACCCTGATTCACAAATCCAAACCCTGATCCAAATCTGAATCACAATACTCACCCCAAACCCGAACACTGCATTAATGTAACACCTGCAGCCTTCTACTGTGCACTGACCCCGACCCCATACCGACCCGGTTCCGTTTTGCCGAGCCCTCGTGCTACACTCTGTAACCTGCTCCATACAAGTGCTGAACTTGTATAAAGGGATCTGGTCAAGGACCACACAGGGCTGGGATGCAGGCAAGCAGAGAAAGTGCTTCAGAAAGCAAACTGAATGTTCTGCATCCGAGATCACAGCTGTATTCACGACAAGCACATTGGAATTGCAGTGTTCAGTGGTGGGGGGGGGGGGGGGAAGAGAATGGGGGCTGGGGGAGGATTCTGGAACCTGTTATCATTAGAAAGGAGAGGGTAAGATTTGTCTGAAAGGCTTAAACCTCGGCAGGATCTGTTGAGATATCCGCAGGCAGGGTGGAGATGTAGCTGGCCACAGATGAGGTGTTTTTCCCAGGGACTCGTGAATCTGTGGAATTCTTTGCCCAGGGAAATGGTTGAGACAACTTCATTAAACATATTTAAGGTTCAGTTAGATAGATTTTTATATAAAAGAAGGAATTAAGGGTATGAGGAAAAGGCAGAATTAAGTCAATGATCAGATCAGCCATGATCTCATTGAATGGTGCAGCAGGCTTGATGGGCCGAATGGCCGATTCCTGCTCCTATGAACAGAAGCCTGAAGCAGTGGTTGCAGGGAGAGACAGCATAGTCACAGCGGCGGTGGGGAAATGACTGGAACGCGTTCAGAGTGAGGGTGTTGATTCACACTTGGAGACACAGGGCATGATCAGGCAGAGTCAGTGCAGCTTTGGAGGGGATCTGGTCTGATCAGTTTGCCTGAAGTTTTTAGTGGTGACAAAATGTATTTCTGGTTAATCAGCTGATCAGACCGACGTGATCTATGGGATTGAGAGCGTATGGCCATGTGGAAAATGCTTGGTCTCGGCTGGACTGAGGGGCAATGCAAGTTGATGTAGCCCTACCCTGATCCAAGAACCTAACCTGAACTCCAAACCTGAACACTGCATTAATGTTACACCTGCAGCCTTCTGCTGTGCACTGACCCAGAATTGGTGGGCTTTTGGTGAGAGTTTGCACTTGGGTCAGCATTGGAGGTAATTGGTGGGATCCAGTCTTGATCAGCTGGAATGTAGAGTGTCTGAGCATGGCATTCATGACGTATGGAACCATGGAAACGTGAGTGTGTGGATTTGGAATTGTCTCTCTCACAGAAGACAGAGGGTGGTAGTAGATGGAATGTCTTCTGCCTGGAGGTCAGTGGTTCATGGAGTCCCTGAGGGATCTGATCTGTACGATCTGCTCTTTGTAATTTTTAGAAACGACTCGGGTGAAGAAATTTTCAGATGATATAAAGGTTGGAGGTGTTAGAACCATGCAACATTACAGCCCAGTCCCTCTGACCCAGTCCATAGCCCTCCATACCCCTCCTATCCATGTTCCTGTCCAAATTCCTCTTAAATGTTAAAATTAACCCCCCATTCACCACTTCAGCTGGCAGCTTGTTCCACACTCCCACCACTCTATGTGAAGAAATTCCCCCTAAATTTGTCCCCTTTCACCCTTAACCCATGTTCTCTGGTTTGTATCTCACTCACCCTCAGTGGAAAAATCTAACCTACATTTACTCTGTCTGTCCCCCTCATATTTTTAAACATCTCTATTAAATCTCCCCTCATTCTTCTTTGCTCCAGGGAATAAAGTCCTAACCTATTTAACCTTTCACTGTAACTCAGTTCCTGAAGTCCGGGCAACATTCTAGTAAATCTTCTCTGCACTCTTTCTAACTTATTGATCTCTTTCCTATAGTTCAGTGACTAAAACTGCACACAATCCTCCAAATTTGGCCTCACCAATGTCTCGTACAACTTTACCACAACATCCCAACTCCTGTACTCAATCCTTTGATTTATGAAGGCCAAGATGCCAAAAGCTCTCTTTACAAGCCTGTCCACCTGTGACACCACTTTCAGGGAATAATGTATCTGTATTCGCAGATCCCTCTGTTCTACCTCATTTCTCATTGCCCGACCTTTCACCGTGTACTCCCTTTCTTGGTTTGTCCTTCCAAAATGCAACACCTCCCACTTGTCTGCATTAAATTCCATCTGCCATTTTTCAGCTAATTTTTCCAGCTGGTGGTGGAGGTAGTGTAGCTGGTGGTCGAAAGTTACAAGAGGATATAGACAGGAAGCAGAGTTGGGCAGAAAAGTGGCGGATGGAGTTCAATCTGGATAAATGTGAGGTGATGCATTTTGGAAGGTTGAACTTGGTTCATGGCAGGATTCGGAGCAATGTGGAGGACAGAGAGGTCTTGTGGTCCACGTCCACAGTTCAATCAAGCATATGTTAGGGTTGTAAGAAGGACGATGGTATGCTGGCCATCATTAGTCAGGGGTTTGGATTCAAGAGCTGTGAGGTACTGTTGCAGCGCTAGAAATCTCTGGTGAGACCACCCTTAGAGTATTGTGTTCAGTTCTGGCCACCTTATTACAGGAAGGATGTGGAAGCTGTGGAGAGGGGGCAGAGGAGATTTACCAGGATGTTGCCTGGATTGGTAAACATGTCTTATGAGGCAAGGTTTGCAGAGCTGGGACTTTTCTCTTTGGAGCGAATAAGGATGAGAGGAGACTAGATCGAGGTCTACAAGATTCTGAGAGGCATAGATAAGGGTAGATGGCCAGCACCCGTTTCCCAGGGCAGGATCAGCAAACACCAGAGGATGTGTGTACAAAGTGAAGGGAGGGAAGTTTGGGGGAGATATCAGGGGTAAGTTTTTTTTTTACACACACAGAGTAGAGTTGTGGAGGCCTGGAATGCCTTGCTGGGGATGATGGTAGAGGCTGGAACATTGGGGACATGGATGGAAGAAAAATTGTTTCGGTCTATGAAGTGGGGAGAGGCTGGGTCTGTGCTCCCAAGAGCTGGGGAAGTAGGAAGATACAGAAGAAGGTTTACAAAATATCGGGTCAGTAATGCAAACCTTGCCTCAGAATGGAGGTGTGTGAGGCCCAAGTGCACGTCATTAAGGTGAGGGGAGGGGATCTGAGCCAGGGTTTTCCTCCAGAGAGGGGTTAGAATCAGGAACATCCTGCCTAGAGGTGGGGTGGGGGGAGCATGGAGGTAGAGACACTCCCAGATTATGGATAGCCAGCTCTGCACATGTAACCTGACGTGCAGAGAGCAGATATAAAACAACCCAGGACTGGGTGCTGGGATTAACACAAAGGGCAATTTGGATGGGGTTGGCCGAATGGCCTCATCCTGTCCTGGGTTAGTGGTAGGTGACTCACATGACAGCGGAGCCTGGATCCAGAGCACACAGCGATTGCGGGTCTGCAGATCAGGAGGACACCGGGGGTGCAGGGCCGCAGATCGGGGGGACACCGGGGCCGCGGATCGGGGGGACACCGGGGCCGCGGATCGGGGGACACCGGGGCCGCGGATCGGGGGGACACCGGGGCCGCGGATCGGGGGGACACCTGGGGCCGCGGATCGGGGGGACACCCGGTCCGCGGATCGGGGGGACACCCGGTCCGCGGATCGGGGGGACACCGGGGCCGCGGATCGGGGGGACACCGGGGCCGCGGATCGGGGGGACACCGGGGCCGCGGATCGGGGGGACACCGGGGCCGCGGATCGGGGGGACACCGCGGATCGGGGGGACACCGCGGATCGGGGGGACACCGCGGATCGGGGGGACACCGCGGATCGGGGGGACACCGCGGATCGGGGGGACACCGCGGATCGGGGGGACACCGCGGATCGGGGGGACACCGCGGATCGGGGGGACACCGCGGATCGGGGGGACACCGCGGATCGGGGGGACACCGCGGATCGGGGGGACACCGCGGATCGGGGGGACACCGCGGATCGGGGGGACACCGCGGATCGGGGGGACTCCGCGGATCGGGGGGACTCCGCGGATCGGGGGGACTCCGCGGATCGGGGGGACTCCGCGGATCGGGGGGACTCCGCGGATCGGGGGGACTCCGCGGATCGGGGGGACTCCGCGGATCGGGGGGACTCCGCGGATCGGGGGGACTCCGCGGATCGGGGGGACTCCGCGGATCGGGGGGACTCCGCGGATCGGGGGGACTCCGCGGATCGGGGGGACTCCGCGGATCGGGGGGACTCCGCGGATCGGGGGGACACCGCGGATCGGGGGGACACCGGGATTGTGGGGCCGGGGATCTGGAAATCATGGACCAGTCATTCACTACACTGTTTCCCACAGAGAGCCTATCTATGCCACAGCTGTTGTCAGCCACCCTGCACCGCTCCGCTGGCCACCGCATGTCCGCCTTCTGCGCCAGCTGGGCTGGGTTCCATTACCGGACCTTTGACGGCAAACATTTCCACTTCGACGGGACCTGCACCTACATAATGGCTTCTTCACGAGACGGCACCTGGGCTATTTACATATCTGGCACCAGCTGCTCCACAGCCCGCAGGCACTGCCCCAAGGTCAGTGGGCAAACTCATCCCAGAGCCCAAGCAGCAGACCCCACGCCTGACCCAACCCCTGACTTGCACTTGACCCCACGCCCAGACTGACGACTCCACGCCTGACCTGACCCCTGACCTGCACTCAACCTCACGCCCATCCCGATGACCCCACGCCTGACCCGACCCCTGACCTGCCACACCACTTGTCTTGCTCTCACTATCTCTCTCTCTTTCTCATTCATCCCTGTCTCCTCCCCAACTGCATCCCCCCCCCCCCCACCCGCCCCTTGGAGTCTCCTGTTTGATTTCTAGGCGTTCAGGATCATGTTTGGGTTGGATCTAATCTTGGTTCAGAATGGAACAGTTGTCATCAATTCTGCTGTGCTGACCCCTAGGAGGCCCTACCTTCAGCACGGTAAGTCCCTGCCCTACTTTCGCCACGGTAAGTCTCTGCCCTACCTTCAGCACGGTAAGTCCCTGCCCTACCTTCGCCACGGTGAGTCTCTGCCCTACCTTCGCCATGGTGAGTCTCTGCCCTACCTTCGCCACGGTGAGACCCTGCCCCTACCTTAGCCACGGTGAGACCCTGCCCCTACCTTAGCCACAGTGAGACCCTGCCCCTACCTTCGCCACGGTGAGACCCTGCCCCTACCTTCGCCACGGTGAGACCCTGCCCCTACCTTCGCCACGGTGAGACCCTGCCCCTACCTTCACCACGGTGAGACCCTGCCCCGTGAATAATCATCGCAGCAAAGTCTCTGTGTGGCTGGACTGATCCAGATCCAGTCCTGTTCCCGATACTGTTCCATCCCCTTCACCCCCTGCCTGTTGCTGCTTGCCCATGTCACTAGTCAATGGGAGACCCTGAACCAGACCCCAAGGGGTGAGGATCCCAACCACCTACTCCATACTGTGCTGCCCCCTTTCTGCCCCCTCCCCCCTCCCCTTGCCCCCCCATCCCCCCAACTCTGCATCCCCCTGTCCCCCCATCCCCTGTCCCCCATCCCCTGTCCCCCATCCCCTGTCCCCCATCCCCTGTCCCCCATCCCCTGTCCCCCATCCCCTGTCCCCCATCCCCTGTCCCCCATCCCCTGTCCCCCATCCCCTGTCCCCCATCCCCTGTCCCCCATCCCCTGTCCCCCATCCCCTGTCCCCCATCCCCTGTCCCCCATCCCCTGTCCCCCATCCCCTGTCCCCCCATCCCCTGTCCCCCATCCCCTGTCCCCCATCCCCCGTCCCCCCATCCCCGTCCCCCCGTCCCACCGTCCCCCCCCCCCGTCCCCCATCCCCCCGTCCCCCCTCCCCCCACCTTCTCCCCCCACCTTCTCCCCCCTCATTGTGTGACCCCCGCCCCCTCTCCCTCACTGGGGGTCTCTCCCTCCCTTGCAGTGTTGGGTGTGACCTGTGGGCTTTGTTCATGCAGGGGTCAGTGTCCGTTGGCTGGGAGACTTCATTGTACTGGAGAGTGGGCTTGGAGTGAGTTTGAAACTGGATGGAGACCAGTTTGCTCTGGTGACCATTTCCTCGGAGCTGAAGGGATTGACTCAGGGACTGTGTGGCATCTACAATGGCATTGCCGAGGGTAAGAGCAGGGGTCCACACTATTGACCACACTCCCAAGGACACCTCGTGCATGAGGCCATTTGGCCCCTTGACCCAGACCCTCCCCCTCAGTCTGAGGCTCTGCAGCTACACCCAGGTCATGTGTCAACTTGGGAAGGTGTCTGCCCCTTGCCCCATGAGGGCCGGTTTCCACATCTGGGAAACTATTCTCTATCCTCCAAACCATCCCCCCTGATCTCTGTCTCCCTCTTTGCTGAATGAACCACCCTGCCCCTCTCTCCAACTGGTGCCTTCATCATTATGTACACCAGATGAAATGAGCAATGGGAGACCACTCTGCACCAAAATACTATCCTGCTATCCCATATAATCATGGTTGATGTCTACTGGCCTCAGCTTCGCTGATAGAAGTGGTGGGTCTGGTGGTCTCTGTAAGGGACCCACCTCCTGGGGCAGTGAGGGTGGGTCTGGGGTGTCTCTGTGAGGGATCCACCTGGGGCAGTGAGGGTGGGTCTGGGGGTCTCCCAGAGGGATCCACAAGGGGAAGTGAGGGTGGGTGGGACTGAGGGGGGGTCTCCCTCTGCCTTCATCCTCTCTCACACCACTCCTACAGATGACTTCACCACCGTCACCGGATCACTGACGACTATCGCTGCCACCTTTGGCAATTCTTGGAGAGTTTTCCAGGTGGACCCTCAGGTAATCCTCTCCCCCACAGCTGGGGGTCTGGGTGGAGGGGGTTGGGGTGGATTAGAATCAGTGCTGTGAGTTGGGAATGTTTTGGGGCTGCTTTACTATTGGGGTCAGGGGTTCAGTATCGGGGTCAAGACTCAGGGATTAGGCTCAGGGTTAGGGTCAAGGATTGGTGATCAGGGTTGAGGTCAGGGATAAGGGGTCAATGCCAGTGATCAGTGGGATCAGGGAATAAATATCAGTGTCAAAGATCAGGTTCAGTGTTAGACAGCAGGGGTCAGTGTTTGAGTCAAGGGATGGGGATCCCTTGGAGATGTGAGATTGGGATGTCAGCGACTGAAGGAAATGTCCAGGTGCATTCGTTATTGATGTGTTCAGGGGTGAGGACCGTGGTCAGGGGTGGCGGTAAATGCAGCAAAACTCTTGCTGCAGCAGGGCACAGATCTGTGTAAAACACAACTTCAGTTTTCTACGTTCAATTAAATTAAAAAGAATGAATAATGAGGAATGACAGCTGTATTGTAAATGTTCACAGTCAGCACCGTGTAACAGCAACTAGTGCAGACAGGGCTCTGTTGGTTTGGGATGGTGAGTGAAATAAGGGCGTCCCAGGGCCCGACAGCTGTTGGGACTGTTCTTGCAGCTGGAGGAGATGGTCTGTGGATTTCAGAGAACAGGGTCAGGGATTGTGGATCAGGTTTCAGAGGATCTGGGAGTAGAAGCTGGCCAATCAGCCCTGTGAGGCTGTTCTACCATTCAATACGATCTTGGTTTGTCACGGACTAGATAGGCCGAATGGCCTGTTTCGGTGCTATGGTGGACTGATTGATCAGGTGACCTCAGTCCCCATTCCTGCCTTTTCTCTCTGACCCTCCTTGACTCCTTTCACCACAAGGGCCACATCAAATCCCTTCTGAATATATCTAATGAATGGGTCTCAACAAGGCCCTTCAGGTTCACCACTCTGAGTGAAGACATTCCTTCTCATCTCCACCCTTCTCTTCAGACTGAGACCCCTTGTTCTGGACTCCCCAACATTCTCCCTGCCTGCTCCTGTTCGAAGGCCATGTCTCTCTCACTCTTGTAAACTCCAACAAGTGGAACCCTGGTCTCTCTGGACTTTCTTCCTACTGACAAGAGGAATATATGATTATGAGGGGCCTAGTCAGGGTGGGTACTTTCCAAGTACCAGAGAACATGTGTACAAAGTGAAGGGAGCGAAGTTCAGGGGAGATGTTAGGGGTAAGTTTTTTTTACACACAGAGAGTTGTGGGGGCCTGGAATGTCTTCCCAGGGGAGTTGGTGGAGGCTGGAACTTTGGGGGCATTTAAGAGACTCTCAGACACACACAGATGGAAGAGAAATGGAGGATAATGGGGTAGGGATGGAAAGGTTAGATTGTTGAGTAGATTTATATGGGTCA
Source organism: Narcine bancroftii (assembly GCF_036971445.1). Lineage (NCBI taxonomy): Eukaryota > Metazoa > Chordata > Chondrichthyes > Torpediniformes > Narcinidae > Narcine > Narcine bancroftii. The sequence goes on from NC_091470.1 coordinate 374,479,838, forward strand.
CCACAACATCATGGGCTGAAAGGCCTATACTGTGCTGGAATGTTCTGTCAGGGGTCACTGTTGGGATCAGGATTTGGGGGTGTCAGGGGTTGTTAGGGTCAGAGTTTGAGGATATTAGGATCAATTTGAAGTTTCCGGGGTTACTGGGATAGGTTTGTGGATGTTGGGGTCAAGGTCACTGAGGATGTCAGGGTCAGGGGTCATGGGGTCAGTGCAGTGACAGGGGCTCTGATGTACTGTGTTGTGTTGCAGGCCTGTGAGGATGCGTCTGAGCCCAGTCCACACTGTGTGGCTCCGGACCCCCCTGTCCTGCCAGACGTGGAGTCACTGTGTCATCGCCTGTTCGCCCCACCCTTCAACCAATGCCACACAGAGGTAATGTAAGCCGTCACTGGCCAATGACCCAGCCCAGGGGACTGGGTGATCAGCTCCCAGCACCCAGCTCCCAGCACCCAGCTCCCAGCACCCAGCTCCCAGCACCAATCTCCCGACTCCCATCTCCCGACTCCCATCTCCCAGTACAATAAAGACTCCCAGCTCCCATCTCCCAGTACAATAAAGACTCCCAGCTCCCAGCTCCAGTACAATAAAGACTCCCAGCTCCCAGCTCCAGTACAATGAAGTCTCCCAGCTCCAGTACAATGAAGTCTCCCAGCTCCAGTACAATGAAGTCTCCCAGCTCCAGTACAATGAAGTCTCTCAGCTCCCAGCTCCAGTACAATGAAGTCTCCCAGCCCCCAGGTCCAGTACAATGAAGTCTCCCAGCTCCCAGCTCCAGTACAATGAAGTCTCCCAGCTCCAGTTCAATGAAGTCTCCCAGCTCCAGTTCAATGAAGTCTCTCAGCTCCCAGCTCCAGTACAATGAAGTCTCCCAGCTCCAGTACAATGAAGTCTCTCAGCTCCCAGCTCCAGTACAATGAAGTCTCCCAGCCCCCAGGTCCAGTACAATGAAGTCTCCCAGCTCCCAGCTCCAGTACAATGAAGTCTCCCAGCTCCAGTTCAATGAAGACTCCCAGCACCCAGCTCCAGTACAATGAAGTCTCCCAGCTCCAGTACAATGGTCTCCCAGCTCCCAGCTCCAGTTCAATGAAGTCTCCCAGCTCCAGTACAATGAAGTCTCCCAGCTCCCAGCACCAGTACAATGAAGTCTCCCAGCTCCCAGCACCAGTACAATGAAGGCTCCCAGCTCCAGTACAACGAAGTCTCCCAGCTCCCAGCTCCAGTACAATGGTCTCCCAGCTCCCAGCTCCAATTCAATGAAGTCTCCCAGCTCCAGTACAATGAAGTCTCCCAGCTCCAGTACAATGAAGTCTCCCAGCTCCCAGCTCCAGTTCAATGAAGACTCCCAGCACCCAGCTCCAGTACAATGAAGTCTCCCAGCTCCCAGCTCCAGTACAATGGTCTCCCAGCTCCCAGCTCCAGTTCAATGAAGTCTCCCAGCTCCAGTACAATGAAGTCTCCCAGCTCCAGTACAATGAAGTATCCCAGCTCCCAGCTCCAGTACAATGAAGTCTCCCAGCTCCCAGCTCCAGTTCAATGAAGACTCCTAGCACCCAGCTCCAGTACAATGAAGTCTCCCAGCTCCCAGCTCCAGTACAATGAAGTCTCCCAGCTCCATCCGTAAAGATCAGGTTCGTCACTACTGTATGGAGCCAAAAGATCTTAAATAGATTTTTTTGCATCTGTATTTACTTGTGAGAGGGGGCCCAGAGTGTATGAGACAAGACAGCAGTGAGATCACGGAAGAGGGGTGCTTGCTGTTTTGAGGCAAATAAAGGTGGATAAATCCCCAGGAAGATACTCTATCAGAGGGACTCTGGAAAAGGTATTTAAAATGCCCTTAGTCATGGGTTATTGGAGAATTGGAGGAGGACTAACATTGATCTGTTGGTTGGGTGGTAGATGTGGTCTCTGCAGATTTTAGCAAGCCATTTGACAAGGTTCCCCACAAGAACCTCGTCAAGAAAGTCATGAGTCACCAGATCAGTGGAATCTCGGCTTTGTGGATAAAAAATTGGTTTGTAGGATGAAAGCAGAGAGTAGTGATGGAAGGAAAGTATCTGCCTGGAGGTCAGTGACTAGTGGAGGGGTCTCAGGGATCTGTTCTGGGACCCCTGCTCTTGGTGATTTTTATAAATGACCTGGATGAAGAGGCGGAAGGATGGGTCAGGAAGTTTGTGGATGATATGAAGGTTGGAGGAGTTGTGGGTGGAGCTGAAACTTGGGTTGCCAGTGAATCCAACAGGAGTCTGTGCAGCTGAGGGAGTGCTGGTGGAGAATCCACAGACTGTAAGGGGGGCTGGGCAACATTAATGGTGACTCTGTCTGCCTTACAGAATTGCAGAAGACAATTTCATGTAATATTACATGTTCCGTAATTACATGACAATGAAGGAATCTTGAAATTTCATGTCCTCTACACCTCCTCAATGAGGCATACAGCATGGAACAGGCCTTTTGGCCTATCTTGTCCTTGCTGACCAAGTTGGCATGGGGTTACAACTCAGCACCGGTCTGGAATGTTGCGTGATCAGTGACACCCCAGCCTCACCGCCTCTCTCGTCTGTAGTGTTGGCAGTGTGAGAGCTGGTATAATGTTCACCCTGTCCTGGTCAGCATGCAACCACTTCACCATCAGTCATCGGACTCCTTCCTCTCCCCGCTGTCACGTTGCTCTGCTTCCTGCGTACAAATGGGAACCAGGGGCCTTCCACATTTCCGTCCGGCTCCACTTCTCCGTCCGGCTTCATGTCTCAAACCCTCTTGCTTTTATTTTCTGCCTCTCCCATCACACTTTGACCCGACCTTTGTCACCACAACCTGACTGCTGACCGCCATTGACTGGGTGCTATTGACAGCTCTGATTGTCCAGCGGGAAGTTCAGTGTCACAGATTCCAATCGTCGATGTGGTTGGCCCTCACCCTCCACCCTGACCCAGGATGTGCACCTCACTCTGGTACCAGATTTTCTCCCTCTAATCCAGATGTTCTATGTCCCCAGGTGGCCCCGGAGAGTTACGTGGAAACGTGTTTGTTCACCTTGTGTGATGAGTTTGGGACAGAGGAGGAGAGCGTCCGTGCCATGTGTCACACTTTTGCCAGCTATTCCCGGGAATGTGGACTGCAGCAGATCTACATCCAGTGGCGATCCCAGGAATTCTGTGGTCAGGATTGTCCGTCACTCACTGTCTAAAGGGAATGTACTGGTCCCACCCATCTGTGCCGGACCTACCCTCTCACACCGGACCCACCCACCGGTCCTATCCATTCGTGCTGGTCCCATGCACCCACACTGGTCCCACCCACCCGCACCTCATTGATCCCTGTATCCAATACCTGCCATCGTGAAGGTGAGGTATCGCTGTTGTTGAACCAAGGAGCTGGGTGAGGGGGAACATCCTCTGATTGTACAGGGTGGCATGCTTGTCCGTATGCCCAGATGACGGCTTGCGTCAGGCTGTGGTTTGCACATAGGGTCTGTGTCGAGCCATGATTTGTGTGTGGGGCCTCTGTTTGGCTGTGGATTGTGTGTGGGGCCTGTGTTTAGCCATGGTTTGTATGTGGGACCTGTGTTGAGTCATGCTTTGCGTGTAACATAACATAACATAACATAACAATTACAGCATGGAAACAGGCCATTAGGCCCTTCCGCACCGAACCAAACACCCCTTTCTAGTCCCACCTCCCTGCACAATGCCCATAACCCTCCATCTTCTTCTCATCCATAGACCTGTCCAACCTTTTCTTAAATAATACAATTGACTCCGCCGCCACTATTTCTCCCGGAAGATCATTCCACACGGCTACCACTCTCTGAGTAAAGAAGTTCCCCCTCATGTTACCTCTAAACCTCTGCCCCTTAATTCTTAACTCATGTCCTCTTGTTTTAATCTTTCCTCCTCTTAACGGAAATAGTCTATCCACATCCACTCTGTCTATCCCTTTCATAATCTTAAATACTTCTATCAAATCCCCTCTCAACCTTCTACGCTCCAAAGAATAAAGATCTAATCTGTCCAATCTCTCCCTAGACTCTAGATGCTTAAACCCAGGTAACATTCTGGTAAACCTTCTCTGCACTCTCTCCACTCTGTTTATATCCTTCCTATAATTAGGCGACCAGAACTGCACACAGAACTCCAAATTAGGCCGCACCAATGTCTTATACAGTCTCAACATCACCTCCCAACTCCTATATTCCATGCAATGATTGATAAAGGCCAGCATACTAAAAGCCTTCTTCACCACCCTATTCACGTGAGTTTCTACCTTCAGGGAACGATGTACCGTCACTCCTAAATCTTTCTGCTCTTCTGTATTCCTCAATGCTCTCCCATTTACCACGTATGTCCTATTCTGATTCTTCTTACCAAATGAAGCACCTCACACTTATCAGCATTAAATTCCATCTGCCATTTTTCAGCCCACTTTTCTAAGCAGCCCAAATCCCTCTGCAATCCTTGAAAACCTTCTTCATTATCCACTATTCCACCTATCTTAGTATCGTCTGCATATTTACTAATCCAATTCACCACCCCATCATCTAGATCATTAATGTATATAACGAACAACAATGGGCCCAATACAGATCCTTGAGGCACACCACTGGTCACCGGCCTCCAACCTGACAGACAATTATCCACTACCACTCTCTGGCCTCTCGCTTTCAGCCAATGTTCAATCCATTTGGCCCAGTGCTTGGCCATGGTTTGTTTGTGTGGGGCCTGTGTTGGCTGTTGTTTGTTTGTGGGGCTTGCGTTGAGCCATGGTTGGTGTGTAGGGCCTGTTTTGAGCCATGGTTAAGTGGAGTTCTTTGTTTGGTACAGGGAGAAGGTGCCCGACAGACATGGTCTACTCAGACTGTATCTCCACCTGCCCAGCAAGCTGTGAGACTGGGGTCAGTCCTCAGGGCAGCTTGTGTCAAGAGGAATGTGTGAGTGGCTGTGAATGTCCCCCTGGCCAGTACCAGGAAGGAGATCGGTGCATCACAGCAGATGAGTGTCCCTGCTATCATCGTGGACACAGCTACCCCCCAGGCCAGACCATCGCCCAGAGATGTAACCACTGGTAGGTACCTTTGTCCCTCTCCATCCTGCTGCTCCCTCATGCTGACTCCCCCTCGTGAGGTGGATGAAACGCCCAGACACGTGGCCCAGAAGTGAGTGAGCCCTTCTATCAGTCCCGCCCATTGTCAGAGCCCACAGCATTCTCCCTCCACAATTTCCACCCGCCTGCTCAAGGAATAGGTGCCTTCTCTCTGGCAGGATGTGTAGAGCAGGAGCAGACTGGCCTCTCCCCCACTTTGCACCCCTCCATTCACCAACGTGGCTGGTCTGATGCTGCCCCCAGCCCCAAGGGCCAGAACTCAGCCCAGAATGTGCCAGCAAATACTCGTGACTGTGGGGAGAGAATTCAGAGAGTCAGCACCTCGACGTGGTTCCCAGGAACCTCAAAGGAGGAGATTGTCAGTGAGCCATCATGTATGGCAGTGTGGGTGAACCAATAAAAGTCGTCACCTTGATGGGTTGTATACTATGGACCAGCAAGGTCAACAGGAGCTCCCGATAAAAGATGTCTGTAAAAAAGCAAAGCCGTTATTGGAGATTATTTCAACTTCCCCTATGTAGACTGGGAATACCATCCCCGACGTAGACTGGGAATACCATCCCCGACGTAGACTGGGAATACCATCCCCGACGTAGACTGGGAATACCATCCCCGACGTAGACTGGGAATACCATCCCCGACGTAGACTGGGAATACCATCCCCGACGTAGACTGGGAATACCATCCCCGACGTAGACTGGGAATACCATCCCCGACGTAGACTGGGAATACCATCCCCGACGTAGACTGGGAATACCATCCCCGACGTAGACTGGGAATACCATAATGTTAGGGCATTGGATGGGGTGAACTTTCTTAATTGTGTCAGCTGGAAAAATGGGCTGAAAAAATGGAAGATGGAATTTAATGCAGACAAGTGTGAGGTTTTGCATTTTGGGAGGACAAACCAAGAAAGGACATACATGGTAAATGGTCGGGCACTGAGGAGTACGGTAGAACAGAGGGATCTGGGAATACAGATACAGAATTCCCTGAAAGTGGTGTCACAGGTGGACAGGGTTGTAAAGAGCGCTTTTGGCATCTTGGCCTTCATAAATCAAAGGATTGAGTTGGGATGTTATGGCGAAGTTGTGTAAGACATTGGTGAGGTCAAATTTGAAGGATTGTGTGCAGGTTTGCTCACCGAACTACAGGAAAGAGATCAATAAGATAGAAAGAGTGGAGAGAATATTTACTAGAATTTTGCTTGGACTTCAGTAACTGAGTTACAGGGAAAGGTTAAACAGGTTAGGACTTTATTCCCTGGAGTGTAGAATGAGGGGAGATTTGATTGAGGTATTTAAAATTATGAGGGAGACAAACAGAGTAAATTTAGACAGGGTTTTCTTGCTGAGGGTGGGTGAGGTACAAACCAGAGGAGAGGGGTTAAAGGTGAAAGGGGAAAATTTTCGGGGGATCGTGAGGGGGAACTTCTTCACATAGAGAGTGGTGGGGGTGTGGAACGAGTTGCCAGCTGAAGTGATGAATGTGGGCTCAATTTTAACATTTAAGAGGAATTACATTTTGGAAAGGCAAATTTAAATAGGTCATATACATTAAATGGTAGACAATTGAGGAGTGCAGAGCAACAAAGGGATTTAGGTGTTATGGTAAATAGTTCCCTCAAGGCTGATACTCAGGTAGATGGTGTGGTGAAGAAGGCATTTGGAATGTTGGCCTTCATCAATCGGAGTATTGAATTCAAGAGTAGGGAGGTTAGGATGAAATTGTACAAGGCATTGGTGAGGCCAAATTTGGAGTACTGTGTACAGTTTTGGTCACCAAATTATAGGAAAGATATAAACAAAATAGAGAGAGTGCAGAGAAGGTTCACGAGAATGTTGACAGGATTTCAGGGTCTGAGTTCCAGGGAAAGGTTGTGCAGACTGGGGCTTTTTTCTCTGGAGCGTAGAAGATTGAGAGGGGACTTGATAGAGGTGTTTAAGATTTTAAAAGGGACAGAGTAAACGTGGATAGGCTTTTTCAATTAAGAAAGGGGGAGATTCAAACTAGAGGGCATGGTTTAAGATTGAAGGGGGAAAATGATAAGGGGAACATGAGGGGAAATTTCTTTATGCAAAGGGTGGTAGGGATGTGGAATGAGCTTCCGGCAGACGTGGTCGAGACGGGATCATTGGTTACATTTAAGGAAAGACTGGATAGTAACATGGAGAGGAGAGGACTGGAGGGGTATGGTCCGGGTGCTGGTCAGTGGGACTAGAAGGGTGGGGAATTGTTATGGCATGGACTAGTAGGGCCGAACTGGCCTGTTCTGTGCTGTAAGTGGTTATATGGTTATATGCCCTTTCTGGGCAGGCTGAAAGGGGCCAGAGCAATGTTGGACCTTCTACTGGGGAATGAAGCTGGTCGGGTAATGGAAGTATCAGTAGGATAACATCCTCGCGATATAATCCTAAATTGGAGCAAGGACAATTTCAAGACTATTAGTCACATTCGCAGTAGATGACAGGAAGTAAATGTTAGAGGGTGAAAGCACAATGTGGGAGGGAGGTGGGAGATAGAGGGTGGGATGTAAGGTCTGGGACAAACGGGTTCCCAGTGGGGTAAAGGAATCCTGGTCAACAAGGGATAAAGAGGATTAGACCAGAAAGGAAAGGGAAGTATAATTCAGGTGCAGGTAGATGGGTTGGAGGAGACCCTTCAAGTAGAAGGAACGCCAGAGTCTAGTGAAGAAGGAGGGAGGCGATGCAGAACAGGAGCAGACTGGCCTCTTGCCCCTCGAGCCTTATGATGGTTTTAGCAGCCACTGTATGGAAAATCCAATAAGGTTTTCTGTACATCAAGAACAACAAGGTAATGATCAGGAGGGACAGCGATTCTGTCGAGCCAGAGGAGATATTTTGTGAAAGTGTTTCTGTGGAGCAGGATGGGACTGGGTAGTATAGTGAAGAAATGTTAGCAGTCTATGTTGGATCAAGAGGACACATCTCCAAGAAGTATATAATAAAGTTGTAAAGGGTTCAGAAGAGGTTTACAAAGTTGTTGCCAGGATTGAGGGAATTGAGTTATTGTGAGGGACTGGATAAACCAGGGCTCTTTTCCTCAGAATGAGGGGATCTTATTGAGGTCTATAAAATGATGAGGATTGGAGATAGAGTGAATAGTGATGGACTTCAACACACAAACATGCGGGGAAACATGCAGGTACAGCAGGTGGTTAAAAAGGCAAATGGTATGTTGGCCTTCATATCAAGAGGGTTTGAGTCTAGGAACAAGGATACCTTACTGCAGCTGTACAGGGCCTTGGTGAGACCCCACCTGGAGTATTGTGTGCAGTTTTGGTCACCTTATCTAAGGAAGGATGTTCTTGCAATGGAGGGAGTGCAGAGGCGATTCACCAGGCTGAGACCTGGAATGGCAGGAATGACTTATGAGGAAAGATTGCGCAAATTGGGATTGTACTCACTGGAGTTTAGAAGATTGAGAGGGGATCTCATAGAGACATATAAAATTCTGGTAGGACTGGACAGAATGGATGCAGATGGGATGTTTCCAAGGATGGGAAAATCCAGAACCCGGGGCCATGGTTTGAGGATAATAGGCAAACCATTTAGACCGAGATGAGGAGGAATTTCTTGACCCAGAGGGTGGTGAATCTGTGGAATTCATTGCCACAGAGGGCAGTAGAGGCAGGTTCATTAAATCTATTTAAGAGGGAATTAGATCTATTTCTTCAGTATAAGGGTATTAAAGATTACGGAGAGAAGGCGGGGACGGGGTACTGAACTTTAAGATCAGCCATGATCTCGTTGAATTACAGAGCAGGCTCAAAGGGTCGAATGACCTACTCCTGCTCCTATCTTCTATGTTTCACACCAGTAACCAGAGGAACTAAAAGGTGACCTGCTGAGTTTCTCCAGTACACTTGTGTATTGCTCTCAACCCCAGCATTTGCAGATTTTCTTAGTTAACAATGGAACATAGAATATTCCAGCACAGTCCAGGCCCTTTGGCCCATTATGTTGTGCCAACCAATAAAAACTTTCTCACCAATCTAAACCTTCTCTCCCTATCACATAATCCTCTATTTTTCTTCCATCCTTGTATGTCTAAGAATCTCTTAAAGGCCCCCAATGTTCCAGCCTCCACCATCATCCCCAGCAAGGCATTCCAGGTCCCCACATTTCTCTGTGGGAAAAAAACTTACCCCTGACATCTCCCCTAAACTTCCCTCCCTTCACTTTGTACACACGTCCTCTGGTGTTCGCTGATCCTGCCCTGGGAACAGGCACTGGCCGTCCACCCTATCTAGGTCTCTCAGAATCTTGTAGACCTCTATCAAGTCTCCTCTCATACTTCTACACTCCAAAGAGAAAAGTCCCAGCATTGCTCACCTTGCCTCATGAGACTTGTATCCCAATCCAGGCAAATCCTGCTAAATCTCCTCTGCCCCCTCTCCACAGCATCCAAATCCTTCCTATAATGAGGTGACCAGAACTGAACACAATACCTTAAGTGTGGTCTCACCACAGATTTGAAGAGTTGCAACATGACCTCTCAACTCCTGAACTAAATCCTCCTATTAATGAAGCCCAGCATCCCATAGACCTTCTTAACTATCTCATCAACCTGTGCGTTGACCATGAGGGAGTGGATGTAGGGACACCCCAGCATGAGGGTGGTGGCCACTGGGAAATGTGGGCTCAGCGCAGCGTGGGTCCATGATAAACGAGGGACATGCGGGCCCAGTGTGAGAGGGTGGTGGATGCTGGGGAACGCGGTCTCAGTGCGGGCTTTAATTATGTATGTGGCCCCAGTGGTCCAGTTGTGAAAACATGGGATTGAAGCAAGGCCTGCGTTTGTCTGCAGCGTGTGTCAGCGCGGACGCTGGGCCTGCACACAGGAGAAGTGTGCGGCAGAGTGCGCTGTGCTTGGTGACCATCACTTCACCACCTTTGACCACAAACGCTACTCTATCCACGGAGCCTGTGAATACACACTGGTTGAGGTGAGTATGCAAACCTGGGGGGGGCCTGAGGCCACGACCCAACCCTGGGGGGGCCTGAGGTTACAACCCTGGATGTCCTGAGGTCACGACCCCAATGCTGAGTGTTCTGAGTTCACAGCCCTGACCCAGGGCTCCTGCCACAGCCAGACTCCAGTGAAGGTGATGGATTCCTGCCCAATGTGGAGTTCCTGCCTGCACTGAGTGGGGATCTTGATCAGGATCTTCCCCTTGGTTCAGATGGGATTTGGCTGGGCTGCCCAGATTTACTGGTCATGGATTCATGGCTCACAATCACCCACAGCCTTTGCCCCTGTGTCTCAGGTTTGCTAGCTTCCTTTGGGATTTTCCTGGGGTGGGCCAGGGTTCCTCTCACTGGTGTCGTCCTCTGCCCGTGCAGGATTACGTGGAGGGGAAGCTGCTCATCACTGGGGAGTTCGGGAGCTGTGACAGGAGGTCGGGGTGTCTGAAGTCTCTGACCATCATTGTGTACAAAACGGTGGTGAAACTCCACCGCTCAGGTACGGAGGGAAGCATCACTAATCCGCTGTAGGAACTGTGGTCAAGCAGGATCTGTGGCGAAGGGAGTGGCTGACACTTCTTCATCCCTCTGTCCCACGGACGCTGCTCGACTGCAGAGACCCTTTAGCCGGCTTCTAGCACCTACAGCATTTGTCTCCAGATACTGAAGGCAACTAAGGTAGTGGTTGAGGGAGGGGGTCGATGGTGGAGGTGGACAGCAGAGGAGGGGGAAAGGAGAACGGTGGGGGGTGAGGGGACCAGGGGATATCTCGGCAGCCTATTGACCAGTGCCTGTTCCACAGGGGACGTCAGTGTAGACGGACGGGACACTCGGCTGCCGTTCTCCAACACCGACCTGTCGCTGGGACTTGTCTCATCCTCCTTCCTCCTCCTCCACACCACCGGTGTCGAGCTTCTCACCGAGACGTTCCTCACTGCCATCTACATCACCCTGCAACCCAGCTCGGCCCACAGGGTGAGGCCATGGTCGCTCTCCCTGCTGGCCACTACCTGTGGTCACTCGTCAGCCCTTCTAGTCTATGCCAAACCATTTTTCTGCCTAGTCCCACTGACCTGCAAATCTCCCCTCATTCTTCTACACTCCAGGGAATAAAGTCCTAACCTGTTTAACCTTTCCCTGTAACTCAGTTCCTGAAGTCCGGGCAACATCCTAGAAAATCTTCTCTGCACTCTTTCTATCTTATTGATCTCTTTCCTGTAGTTCGGTGTCCAAAACTGCACACAATGCTCCAGATTTGGCCTCACCAATGTCTTGATAACTTCACCATAACATCCCAACTCCTGTACTCAATCCTTTGATTTATGAAGGCCAAGATGCCAAAAGGTCTCTTTACAGCCCTGTCCACCTGTGACGCCACTTTCAGGGATTTCTGTATCTGTATACCCAGATCCCTCTGTTCTACCGCACTCCTCAGTGCCCGACCATTTCCCGTGTACGTCCTTTCTTGGTTTGTCCTTCCAAAATGCATCACCTCACACTTGTCTGCATTAAATTCCATCTGCCATTTTCCAGCACATTTTTCCAGCTGGTTCAGATCCCTCTGCAGCTTTGAAAACCTTCATTGTCCACAACATCTCCAATCCTAGTGTCATCTGCAAACTTGCTGATCCAATTCAACACATTATCATCCAGATCATTGATGGAGACAACAAACAACAATGGTCCCAGGACCGATCCCTGAGGCACCACTAGACACAGCCTCCAGTCTGAGAAGCATCATCCACCACTAATCTCTGGCTTCTCCCATCCAGCCATTGTCGAATCCAGTTCACTACTTCACCCTGACTCATTAGTGTCTGAACCTTCCTGACCAACTTTCCATGTGGGACCTTGTCCAAGGCCTTACTAAAGTCCATGTAGACAAAATCCAAAGCCTTTCCTTTATCTACTTTCCTGGTAACCTCCTCAAAAACTCTTCAAGATTAGTTAAACACAACCTTTCACAGAGCTGTGCCCTGCAGACCCTTCCGGCACCCCCCCCCCGCCTCTGGACCCCCACCCCCGCCCTGCAGACCCCTCTGGCCCCCCCACCCCCGCCCTGCAGATCCCTCCGGCCCCCCCGCCCTGCAGACCCCTCCGGCCCTCCCCGCCCTGCAGACCCCTCCGGCCCTCCCCGCCCTGCAGACCCTTCCGGCCCTCCCCGCCCTGCAGATCTCTCCAGCCCCTGCCCGCCCTGCAGACCCTCTGGCCCTCCCACCCCTGCAGATCCCTCCAGCTCCCCCGCCCTGCAGACCCCTCTGCCCCCCCCCGCCCAGCAGACCCCTCCACCCCCCCCCGCCCAGCAGACCCCTCCGGTCCCATCCCCCACCCAGCAGACCCCTCCGGCCCCCCCCGCCCAGCAGACCCCTCCGGTCCCCCCCCGCCCAGCAGACCCCTCCGGCCCCCCCGCCCAGCAGACCCCTCCGGCCCCCCCACCCAGCAGACCCTTCCGGCCCCCCCCACCCAGCAGACCCCTCCGGCCCCCCCCCAGCAGACCCCTCCAGCCCCCCACCCCGCAGCAGACCCCTCCAGCCCCCCACCCCGCAGCAGACCCCTCCAGCCACCCCCCGCCCTGCAGACCCCTCCGGCCCCCCCACCCCCGCCATGCAGATCCCTCCGTCACCCTCCCCCCGCCCTGCAGACCCCTCTGGCCCCCCCATCCCCCTGACCCTCTGTTTGTCAGTAGGTGCGAGGTCTGTGCGGGACCTACAACTGGAACCAGAACGATGACTTCCTCTCCCCTCTCGGTGACGTGGAGACCTCCGTTGGCACCTTCATCCAGAAGTTTGCAGCCTCTCTCAGCTGCCCTGACCTCGACCCCCTCAGCCTTGACCCCTGCAACACCTTTACTCAGCGCCGCGAGCTTGCTGAGGACTCTTGTCAGATTCTCCACAGCGCCGTCTTCCAGGTAGCTGTACCAGGGGTCAATCCCAGTGGCCAGGGGTCAGAGGTCAATTTGAGGGTACAGGGCTAATGCTGAGGGGTCAGTATTCAAGGGGTCATGCAGATAGCCAGTGTTCATGTGAATGGGCTAGGGGTCAACATGAGAGGCCAAGAGGGTTAAGGCTCTCTGGGGGCCGGGATTGTCTCTGACATTGTGGGAAGGAGGTGATTAATTGCTGTCCTGGGGTGCGGCCTAGTTCAAGGATGAAGCCTGTTCTGGGGGTGAGGCATGAAGTACAGCCTACTGATGAGACCTAGTCCAAGGAGGAGGCCTGTTTCAGGTGTGAGGCATCCTGGGGGAGAGGTCCAGCCTACTGATGAGGGTTGACCGAGAGACATAGACTAATCCAAAGATGAAACCTACTCCATATTGGGTGGGTGGTCATTTCCCAAGAGCCAGGGGATCAGTGTGCGTTTAAGGTGTGGGGAGGGAGATTGATGGGGAATTGGAGAGGTGATTGATATCTGGGGCAGGTACAGTCACGATGTTTGAGGGATATTTAGACCGGCAGTGAGTGAGGTAGAGAGGGAAACAGCATTACTGTGGGTAATTGGAACATGTTGAATGGGGAAAAGGAGATGGGCCGAAGGGTCAGTGTAATTTATGGATAAGATCTCAATGGCATTTGTAATTCCAGGAATGTGGAACTTTGTAATTTCTCTCTATTGTCCCCTCCTCACTCTCTCTCTCGTCCTGGTCCATATTCCCCACAGCCCTGCCATGACCTGGTTGAGACAGAGCCATACTACAACCTGTGTCTCTACGATGTGTGTGCGTGTGCAGCCAATGCGAACTGTCTGTGTGCGAGTGTGGCTGCGTATGCACGGGTGTGTGCCCAGGAGGGCGTGGAAGTTCCCTGGAGGAGCAGCAGCTTCTGCCGTGAGTCTGGCATCCTCACCGTCTCTACCAATCTCCATCACCCACCCCTGGCTCCAGCCCACCTCCCTCATACTCACACTCTCCCCCTACATCACGGAGGGTGGCAGAACAAACCTTCCAAAGGCTTCATCCCGTCACATTCCCTCTTGCCCTCTCCGCCCAACCCAAAGACTTACCAAGTATCCTTTAACTGCATCCAAACACATCCAATTAGAGTACGGAAAGAAAGCCTTCATCCCATCTACTCAAATCAAATCCCCCCCTCATTCTTCAGTGTCCAAGGAAATAAAGATCAAATTCACCCTGTCATTCTGCTCCTCAAGGCTGAACAAAGATCTTGTAAATCTTCTCTGCCCTCTTTCAATCTTACTGATATCTTTCCTGTAGTTCGGTGACCAAACCTGCAAGATGCCAAAGTCTCCCTTTGGCCATAGTCATATTCCACGTGCCAATCCACAGTCTAAGCTCATCTGCCTTTCTGATAACACTCCTTTCATGGAAATAGTTCACCTAAGAACATTTCCACCACGTACAACCAATGACTCTAACGCTGCATGTAATTTTCACATCATCTTTTCCCTCCTCCACTCCTCTATCTGCTCTGACCCTCTGGTTCCCCTCCTCCAGTAGCAAATCTAGTTTTAACCCACCGGAGCAGCACCAACAAATCTTCCTGCAAGGATATTAGTCCCTTTCCAGTTCAGATACAAACCGTCCTGTCGGAACAGGTCCCACCTTTCTGGAAGGGAGCCCAATGATCCAGAAACCTGAAGCCCTCCCTCCTGCACCAGGTCTTTAGCCACGTGTTAAGCTGCTTTATTCTCCTATTTCTACCCTTACCAGCTCATGGCACAGGCACCAATCCTGAGATCACTACCCTGGTGGCCCTGTCCTTCAACCTAGCGCCCAACTCCCTGAACTCTCCTTGCAGGACCTCCTCTCCCTTCCTACCCACATCTTTGGTCCCTACATGGACCACCACATCTGGCTGCTAACCCTCCCTCCTCAGGTATCTCGGACCCTGGCACCAGGGAGCCAACAGACCATCCGGGTTTTCGATCTCTTCCACAGAACCTCTCCTCTATCCTCCTAACAATGGGATTCCCTATCACTACAGCTCGCCTCTTCTCCCCCTTCCCTTCTTAGTCACAGGACCAGACTCCATGCCAGAGACCTGATCGCCGTAGCTTGTCCCTGGTAGGTCCCCCAACCCCCCAAACAGTATCCAACGATATACTTATTATTGAGGGGGTTGGCCACAGGACCCCACCCCTCCTTCCCGACACTTCTCCTTGCCTCCAGCAATCCCTGCTCTGACATTTCCTATCTGATCCTGGCTCCTGTCCCTTTGACCCCATTCCCCGAGCTTCCCCTCTCCCACCCTAATCTGCCTGTTCTCCGCAGCTGTTGAATGTTCTGGAGGCCAGGTGTACACAGACTGTGCACAGGCCTGTGGTGGCTCATGCTGGCAGCGCAGGATGGCATGGGAGTGCGTGTCGATGGTGGGATGCGTGCCCGGCTGCAGCTGCCCTGATGGCCTGGTGCTAGATGACGATGGTCAGTGTATCCCCCCATTGCTGTGTCCCTGCTGGCTTGGGGATGCAGCCCACCCAGCCGGTACGGCTGTGGACAGGAGTTGCAGTACATGGTAGGTCACCTCCATGCTCCATAACCACTTCCCCCACGCTCTCGCTCCCCCTCCCCCACGCCCTCGCTCCCCCTCCCCCACGCCCTCGCTCCCCCTCCCCCACGCCCTCGCTCCCCCTCCCCCACGCCCTCGCTCCCCCTCCCCCACGCCCTCGCTCCCCCTCCCCCACGCCCTCGCTCCCCCTCCCCCACGCCCTCGCTCCCCCCTCCCCCACGCCCTCGCTCCCCCTCCCCCACGCCCTCGCTCCCCCTCCCCCACGCCCTCGCTCCGCCTCTCCCACGTCCTCGCTCCCCCTCCCCCACGCCCTCGCTCCCCCTCCCCCACGCCCTCGCTCCCCCTCCCCCACGCCCTCGCTCCCCCTCCCCCACGCCCTCGCTCCCCCTCCCCCACGCCCTCGCTCCCCCTCCCCCACGCCCTCGCTCCCCCTCCCCCACGCCCTCGCTCCCCCTCCCCCACGCCCTCGCTCCCCCTCCCCCACGCCCTCGCTCCGCCTCTCCCACGTCCTCGCTCCCCCTCCCCCACGCCCTCGCTCCCCCTCCCCCACGCCCTCGCTCCCCCTCCCCCACGCCCTCGCTCCCCCTCCCCCACGCCCTCGCTCCCCCTCCCCCACGCCCTCGCTCCCCCTCCCCCACGCCCTCGCTCCCCCTCCCCCACGCCCTCGCTCCCCCTCCCCCACGCCCTCGCTCCCCCTCCCCCACGCCCTCGCTCCCCCTCCCCCACGCCCTCGCTCCCCCTCCCCCACGCCCTCGCTCCCCCTCCCCCACGCCCTCGCTCCGCCTCTCCCACGCCCTCGCTCCCCCTCCCCCACGCCCTCGCTCCCCCACCCCCACGCCCTCGCTCCCCCACCCCCACGCCCTCGCTCCCCCACCGCCACGCCCTCGCTCCCCCTCCGCCACGCCCTCGCTCCCCCTCCGCCACGCCCTCGCTCCCCCTCCGCCACGCCCTCGCTCCCCCTCCGCCACGCCCT
Source organism: Narcine bancroftii (assembly GCF_036971445.1). Lineage (NCBI taxonomy): Eukaryota > Metazoa > Chordata > Chondrichthyes > Torpediniformes > Narcinidae > Narcine > Narcine bancroftii. The sequence continues at coordinate 374,496,370 of NC_091470.1, forward strand.
CGCTCCCCCTCCGCCACGCCCTCGCTCCCCCTCCGCCACGCCCTCGCTCCCCCTCCGCCACGCCCTCGCTCCCCCTCCGCCACGCCCTCGCTCCCCCTCCGCCACGCCCTCGCTCCCCCTCCGCCACGCCCTCGCTCCCCCTCCGCCACGCCCTCGCTCCCCCTCCGCCACGCCCTCGCTCCCCCTCCGCCACGCCCTCGCTCCCCCTCCGCCACGCCCTCGCTCCCCCTCCGCCACGCCCTCGCTCCCCCTCCGCCACGCCCTCGCTCCCCCTCCGCCACGCCCTCGCTCCCCCTCCGCCACGCCCTCGCTCCCCCTCCGCCACGCCCTCGCTCCCCCTCCGCCACGCCCTCGCTCCCCCTCCGCCACGCCCTCGCTCCCCCTCCGCCACGCCCTCGCTCCCCCTCCGCCACGCCCTCGCTCCCCCTCCGCCACGCCCTCGCTCCCCCTCCGCCACCCCCTCGCTCCCCCTCCGCCACCCCCTCGCTCCCCCTCCGCCACCCCCTCGCTCCCCCTCCGCCACGCCCTCGCTCCCCCTCCGCCACGCCCTCGCTCCCCCTCCGCCACGCCCTCGCTCCCCCTCCGCCACGCCCTCGCTCCCCCTCCGCCACGCCCTCGCTCCCCCTCCGCCACGCCCTCGCTCCCCCTCCCCCACCCCCTCGCTCCCCCTCCCCCACCCCCTCGCTCCCCCTCCCCACGCCCTCGCTCCCCCTCCCCACGCCCTCGCTCCCCCTCCGCCACGCCCTCGCTCCCCCACCCCCACGCCCTCGCTCCCCTCCCCGCGCCCTCGCTCCCCGCGCCCTCGCTCCCCGCGCCCTCGCTCCCCGCGCCCTCGCTCCCCGCGCCCTCGCTCCCCGCGCCCTCGCTCCCCGCGCCCTCGCTCCCCCTCCCCCACCCCCTCGCTCCCCCTCCCCACGCCCTCGCTCCCCCTCCCCACGCCCTCGCTCCCCCTCCGCCACGCCCTCGCTCCCCCACCCCCACGCCCTCGCTCCCCTCCCCGCGCCCTCGCTCCCCCTCCCCGCGCCCTCGCTCCCCGCGCCCTCGCTCCCCGCGCCCTCGCTCCCCGCGCCCTCGCTCCCCGCGCCCTCGCTCCCCGCGCCCTCGCTCCCCGCGCCCTCGCTCCCCGCGCCCTCGCTCCCCGCGCCCTCGCTCCCCGCGCCCTCGCTCCCCGCGCCCTCGCTCCCCGCGCCCTCGCTCCCCGCGCCCTCGCTCCCCGCGCCCTCGCTCCCCGCGCCCTCGCTCCCCGCGCCCTCGCTCCCCGCGCCCTCGCTCCCCGCGCCCTCGCTCCCCGCGCCCTCGCTCCCCGCGCCCTCGCTCCCCGCGCCCTCGCTCCCCGCGCCCTCGCTCCCCGCGCCCTCGCTCCCCGCGCCCTCGCTCCCCGCGCCCTCGCTCCCCGCGCCCTCGCTCCCCGCGCCCTCGCTCCCCGCGCCCTCGCTCCCCGCGCCCTCGCTCCCCGCGCCCTCGCTCCCCGCGCCCTCGCTCCCCGCGCCCTCGCTCCCCGCGCCCTCGCTCCCCGCGCCCTCGCTCCCCGCGCCCTCGCTCCCCGCGCCCTCGCTCCCCGCGCCCTCGCTCCCCGCGCCCTCGCTCCCCGCGCCCTCGCTCCCCGCGCCCTCGCTCCCCGCGCCCTCGCTCCCCGCGCCCTCGCTCCCCGCGCCCTCGCTCCCCGCGCCCTCGCTCCCCGCGCCCTCGCTCCCCGCGCCCTCGCTCCCCGCGCCCTCGCTCCCCGCGCCCTCGCTCCCCGCGCCCTCGCTCCCCGCGCCCTCGCTCCCCGCGCCCTCGCTCCCCGCGCCCTCGCTCCCCCTCCCCCACCCCCTCGCTCCCCCTCCCCACGCCCTCGCTCCCCCTCCCCACGCCCTCGCTCCCCCTCCGCCACGCCCTCGCTCCCCCACCCCCACGCCCTCGCTCCCCTCCCCGCGCCCTCGCTCCCCCTCCCCGCGCCCTCGCTCCCCGCGCCCTCGCTCCCCGCGCCCTCGCTCCCCGCGCCCTCGCTCCCCGCGCCCTCGCTCCCCGCGCCCTCGCTCCCCGCGCCCTCGCTCCCCGCGCCCTCGCTCCCCGCGCCCTCGCTCCCCGCGCCCTCGCTCCCCGCGCCCTCGCTCCCCGCGCCCTCGCTCCCCGCGCCCTCGCTCCCCCTCCCCCACACCCTCGTTAGGAGAGTCTGATTGGACGGTGCAGTTGTGGGGAAGTTTGGTTGGATGGTGGGGGAGGTGGGGGAGTCTGTTTGGATGGTGGGGGAGGGATTGGGGAGTTGATTGGACGGTGGGGGAACCTGATCGGACGGTGGGGGAACCTGATCGGACGGTGGGGGAACCTGATCGGACGGTGGGGGAAACTGATCGGACGGTGGGGGAACCTGATCGGACGGTGGGGGATCCTGATCGGACGGTGCGGGAGCCTGATCGGACGGTGGGGGAGTCTGAGTGGACGGTGGGGGAGGGTGGGAGAGTCTGATTGGGCGGTGGGGGTGGGTGAGAGATTCTGGTTGGATGGTGGGGGTGGGTGGGAGATTCTGATTGGATGATGGGGGTGTGGGGGGTGTCTGATTGGACGGTGGGGGAGGTGGGAGAGACTGATTGGATGGTGGAGGGGGTTGGGTTAGTCTCATTGGACGGTGAAGGAGGTTGGAGAGTTTGATTGGATGATGGGAGGTGGGAGAGTCTGATTGGACGATGGGAGGTGGGAGAGTCTGATTGGACAATGGGAGGTGGGAGAGTCTGTTTGGACGATGGGAAGTGAGAGAGTCTGATTGGACGATGGGAGGTGGGAGAGTCTGATTGGACGATGGGAGGTGGGAGAGTCTGATTGGGAGATTCTGATTGGCTGGTGGGGGATTCTGATTGGCTGGTGGGGGATTCTGATTGGCTGGTGGGGGATTCTGATTGGCTGGTGGGGGATTCTGATTGGCTGGTGGGGGATTCTGATTGGCTGGTGGGGGATTCTGATTGGCTGGTGGGGGATTCTGATTGGCTGGTGGGGGATTCTGATTGGCTGGTGGGGGATTCTGATTGGCTGGTGGGGGATTCTGATTGGCTGGTGGGGGATTCTGATTGGCTGGTGTGGGCAATGGGAGAGTCAGTCTGATTGGACTATGGGGAATGGGAGAGTCTCATTGGATAATGGAGGAGTGGGGGAGTCTGATTGGACGGTTGAGGAGTCTGATTGGGAGGTGCGGGAGTCTGATTGAATGGTGGGGGGGTGTTTGATGAAATCACCCTGTTACTGCTCCATTTTGTACAGGATAGGGTTGGTTTCATTGAATCTCCCCGCACCACATGGGCCATCAGTTCGGCTGGACCCCACTGGGGAGAGGGAGGGTGGAGGGGGATGGGGGCAGCCTTTGTGGGAACTTCCCATGCTTCTTCAATTTATTCCCGACTCTGCTTCCCCCGTTTATTCCCGACTCTGCTCCCACCCCACTTAGTCCTGGCCCTGTGACCCCCCCCTGTTTATTCCCAACCCTGTGACCCTCTCCCCTCATTTATTCCCGACTCTGCTTCCGTCTCGTTTATTCCCAACTCTGCTTCTGCCCCGTTTATTCCCGACTCAGTGACCCCCCACCCGTTTATTCCCGACCCTATGCTACAGAATCAGCATTGTCCCGTTATGAAGATATGTGGACCACGGTGATAGTATAGAACCATCGAACATGACAGCACAGAAAAAAGGCAATTTGGCCCTTGTAGTCTGTGCTGAAACATCATTCCGCTAGTCCCACTGACCTGCACCCATTCCATAACCCTCCAGACTCCTCACATTCATGTATCTATCCAATTTATTCTTAAAACTTATGAGTGAGCCCACATTTACCATGTCAGAAGGCAGCTCGTTCCACACCCCCACCACTTCTGAGTGAAGAAGTTCCCCTTAATGTTCCCCCTAAATCTTTCCCCTTTCACCCTAAAGCCATGTCATCTCATTTTTATCTCTCCTAATCTAAGTGTAAAGAACCTACTTGCATTTGCTCTATCTACACCTCTCAAAATTTTGTAAATCTCTATCAAATCTCCCCTCATTCTTCTTTGCTCCAAGGAATAATGTCCTAACCTGTTTAATCTTTCCCTGTAACTAAACTCCTGAAGACATCCTAGTAAATTTTCTCTGTACTCTTTCAGTCTTACGGGATATCCTTCCCGTTTATTCCTAACTCTGCTTCCCCCATTTATTCCCGACCTTGTGAACCCCCCATTTATTCCTGACCCTGTGACCCCCTCCGTTTATTCCTGATCTTGAGCCGCCCCGTTTATTCCCAATCCTGTGACCCCCCCTGTTTATTTCCGATCCTGTGACCCCTCCCCTGTTTATTCCCGATCCTGTGACCCCCCTGTTTATTCCTGATCCTGTGATTCCCCCGTTTATTCCTGATCCTGTGATTCCCCCGTTTATTCCTGATCCTGTGATTCCCCCCTGTTTATTCCTGATCCTGTGACCCCCCCTGTTTATTCCCGACCCTGTGAACCCCTGTTTATTTCTGACTCTGTGAATCCCTGTTTATTTCTGACCCTGTGACCTCCCGTTTGTTCCCGACTCTGCTCCCCGTTTACTCCCGACTCTGCTCCCCCCATTTATTCCTGATCCTGCTCCCCCCGTTTATTCCCGACCCTGCTCCCCCCGTTTATTCCCGACCCTGCTCCCCCCGTTTATTCCCGACCCTGCTCCCCCTGTTTATTCCCGACCCTGCTCCCCCCGTTTATTCCCGACCCTGCTCCCCCCGTTTATTCCCGACCCTGCTCCCCCCGTTTATTCCCGACCCTGCTCCCCCCGTTTATTCCCGACCCTTCTCCCCCCGTTTATTCCCGACCCTGCTCCCCCCGTTAATTCCTGACCCTGTGCTCCCCCCGTTTATTCTCGACCCTGTGCTCCCCCCATTTATTTCTGACCCTATGCTCCCCCCCCCCCACCCCTTTTCATCCCGTGCGGACTATCTGTGCTTCACACTTGCCTTTGCTCTGTTCCAGTGTCTGCGCGTCCGGCGTCTGGAACTGCACTGACCCCCTCTGTCTCGAGGCCGTGTCCTGCCCCAATAATCTCATCCACACCTTCCACTCTTGCCCCAACACTTGCGACTCCCTCGATGCCAACAGAACCTGTCTGGACCCCTTCCAGGGCTGCGGATGTCCAGAAGATCTTGTCTTGCTGGTAAGACCATGAGGCTGGGTACAGGGACAGATCTGTTCATTACACACAACGGGGTGTGTGTGGGAGTCTGTGCAAGAGTCTGCTTGTCCACAAGAGTGCCTAACTGATTTTATGTGTGTGTGTTCGGAAGACTGGGTACCTGCAGGGGGATGCATGTGTGTGTTTTGGTAAGTTTGGGCGCGGGCATGTGTATATGTTTGTATGCCTGGGTGCATGTCCACTTGTTTGTGCATTTGTAAGTGGACACACGCAGGTGTGAGTGTTTAAGTCTGGGCATGGGCAGGCATATGTGCGGGTGTGTCTGTGCGTTTGTAAGTCAGGGCACGTGTAGGCGTGTGTGCATGCCTGTGTTTAATGTGTCGGTGTGGGTGTGTTGACAGGACAATCGCTGTGTGTCTCCAGCACACTGCCCATGCCGCCACAACGGCCACTTGTACCAGCGAGGACAGACCATCTACAAGGACTGCAACACCTGGTGAGTGTCTATGCTGTGGAATGTTCACTCACTGACCTGGTGAGTGTCTGCGCTGTGAAATGTCCGCTCACTGACCCGCATGTTGCCTCAAACACGGTGTGGGATCCACTCCTCTCTGCTTTCTCCCATCCAGTCATTGTCAAATCCAGTTCATGACCTTACCATGAACACCGAGCATCTGAACCTTGCTGACTAACCTCCCACGATGGGACGTTGTTCAAGGCTTTACTGAAGTCCTTGCAGGCCCCCACCCATCAACATCCACAGCCTTTACAATATCAATTTTCCTGGTAACCTCCTGGAAAATCTCTATAAGATTGGTTAAACGCTGCCCACCATGCTCAAAGCCATGTTGACCATCCCTAATCAGTCCATGGCTTGTACATATACTTGTACATCCGATCTCTGAGAGCACCTTCCAATAATTTACCTACTACTGACATCAGGCTCACTGGCCGATAATTCCTAGGGTTATTTTTGGAGCCTTTTTTAAACAACGAAAAAATGTAATCTCCCCTCCAATCCTCCAGCATTTCACCCGTGGATAAGGACATTTTAAATATTTCTGCATAATCCCCTGCAATTTCTAGATGAGCCTCCCTCAAGGTCTGAGGGAATAACTCGTCAGGTCCTGGGGATTTATCCACCTTATTTGCTTTAAGACAGCAAGCACTACCTCCTCTAATCTGTATCAGTTCCATAATACAGACACTGCTTGTTTACCTTACTTCCATCAAATTTGGGGGCCTGAGTGAACACTGATGCAAAAAGCCTATTTATGATTTCCTCCCATCTCTTCTGGCTACCATACAAAGCCGACCACTCACATCTTCAAAGGGACCAATTTTGTCCCTTATTAATCTTTTGCTCCCAATATACCTGTGGGAAACCTTGAGGATTTTCCTTCACATTATCTGCCAAAGCAAACCCATGTCTTCTTTTACCCTTCCTGATTTAATTCTTGAGGGTTTTCTTGCAGTTTTTATACTCCTCAAGTTCCTCATTTGCTTCATGTTTCCGATACCTGTTATTCACCTCTCTTCTTCTGAACCAGATCCCCAATATCCCTTGAAAACCAAGGTTCCCTTTGCCTGCTAACCTTGTCTTTAATCCTGACAGGAACATACAAACTCTTCTCTCAAAATTTCCCCTCTGGACGTCCTCCACTTACCTCGCACATTCTTGTCCAAAAACAACTGATCCCAACCTAGACATTCTGGATCCTTTCTCATTTCCTCAAAATTAGCCTATCTCCAATTTAGAATCTCAACGCAAGGCCCAGACCCATCGTTCTCCATAATTGAAACTAATGACATTATTATCACTGGATCCAAAATGTTTCCCTACACATACTTCTGTCACCTGACCTGTCTTGTTCCCAAATACGAAATCCAGTATTGCACTCCCTCTTGTTGGTCCCTCTATATATTGATTTAGAAAACTTTCCTGAAAACATTTGACAAACTCCAAGCTGTCTAGCCCTTTTACAGGATTGGAGTCCCAGTCAATATGTGGAAAGTTTAAAATCCCTGACTATCACAATCTTGTGTTTCCTGCAGCCATCTGCTATCTCTCCCTAGAATCCCTCCCTATACCATCCTTTCCAGTCCCACCAGAATCCTGGTGACCTGCTCTGTCCTCCTTCCAATTTAGAGATGTCCTTCGGACAGAGGGTGACCAGAACCGCACACAGTTCTCCAAGTGTGGTCTCACCACCACCTTGTACAGCTGGATTCTGAGGCCCCATCCTGAGTACTCTACACCCCAACCAATGACATCCAGCATGCTAAGTACATGCTTCTCCACCTGATTCACCACTTACAGGGAACTCTGCCCTGTACCCCAGATCTCAGTTCTCCCACTCTCTCCAGGGCCCTGCCAGTCACTGCCATAACTCCTGCCCTGGTCTGCCTTCCTGAAGTACAGCATCTCACACTGGTCAGAGTCCAACTCCCCCTTCCCGGCCCACCTTCCCAATATGTTTAGATCCTGTTGTAAACTGAGATCTCCTTCCTCACTGTCCACTGCACAGCCTACGACAGGTCAACAACATTGACCTTCAGATGAGGGAGTGTATGGGTGGGTTCCAAGGTTTGCAGATACCACAAATGTTGGAGGTGTTGTGGATCAACAGAACATTTGCAGCTCAGTGCAAGCCATTCAGCCCATGATGTTGTGCTGACCTGCATCAACCTCCACAACAATCTCACTCTATCTTCCATCCATGGGCCTGTCTAAGAGTCTCTTCAATGCCCCAATGTTCCAGCCTCCACCACCATCCCTGGTGAGGCATTCCAGGCCCCCACCCATCACCCCCTGCCCCACCCATCACCCCCTGCCCCACCCACCACCCCCTGCCCCACCCATCAGCCCCCTGCCCCACCCATCAGCCCCCTGCCCCACCCATCAGCCCCCTGCCCCACCCATCAGCCCCCTGCCCCACCCATCAGCCCCCTGCCCCACCCATCAGCCCCCTGCCCCACCCATCAGCCCCCTGCCCCACCCATCAGCCCCCTGCCCCACCCATCAGCCCCCTGCCCCACCCATCAGCCCCCTGCCCCACCCATCAGCCCCCTGCCCCACCCATCAGCCCCTGCCCCACCCATCAGCCCCTGCCCCACCCATCAGCCCCCTGCCCCACCCATCAGCCCCCTGCCCCACCCATCAGCCCCCTGCCCCACCCATCAGCCCCCTGCCCCACCCATCAGCCCCCTGCCCCACCCATCAGCCCCCTGCCCCACCCATCAGCCCCCTGCCCCACCCATCAGCCCCCTGCCCCACCCATCAGCCCCCTGCCCCACCCATCAGCCCCCTGCCCCACCCATCAGCCCCCTGCCCCACCCATCAGCCCCCTGCCCCACCCATCAGCCCCCTGCCCCACCCATCAGCCCCCTGCCCCACCCATCAGCCCCCTGCCCCACCCATCAGCCCCCTGCCCCACCCATCAGCCCCCTGCCCCACCCATCAGCCCCCTGCCCCACCCATCAGCCCCCTGCCCCACCCATCAGCCCCCTGCCCCACCCATCAGCCCCCTGCCCCACCCATCAGCCCCCTGCCCCACCCATCAGCCCCCTGCCCCACCCATCAGCCCCCTGCCCCACCCATCAGCCCCCTGCCCCACCCATCAGCCCCCTGCCCCACCCATCAGCCCCCTGCCCCACCCATCAGCCCCCTGCCCCACCCATCAGCCCCCTGCCCCACCCATCAGCCCCCTGCCCCACCCATCAGCCCCCTGCCCCACCCATCAGCCCCGTAAGCACCCTGTCCCACCCATCACCCCCTGCCAGCACCTTGCCTCACCCATTACCACCCTGCCTCACCCATCACCCCCGCCAGGACCCTGTCCCACCCATCACCCTGCCACCATCACCCTGACCCATCCATCACCCCCCACCCTTCACCACCCTGTCCCACCCATCACCCCCCACCCGCCAGCACCCTGTCCCACCCATCACCCCGCCACCAGCACCCTGACCCACCGAATCACCCCCACCAGCACCGTGTCCCACCCCTCGTCAAGACCCACGTTCTTCCAGTGCTAAGCCTGGTTTTGTATGCAACTTTGTCCTCTGGTCAGCAGGTCAGGCCCGGGACTCAGGCCCCAGGGTCAGGGGTCATCCTGGGGTCGCAAGATCAGTGGGTCGGAGGTCGGGCTCTCAGATTGATGGGTCTGTGTCAGTCCCTGGGGTTGATGGTTTGGGCCCTGGGGTCAGGAATCACCCTGGGGTCGTGCTGTTGTGGGGTCAGGGTTGGGCCCCTGGGGTCGGGAATCACCCTGGGGTCATGCTGTTGGGGGGGTCGGGGTTGGACCCTGGGGTCAAGGATCACCCTGGGGTCGTTTTGTTGGTGGGTCAGGGTTGGGCCCCTGGGGTCGGGAATCACCCTGGAGTTGTGCTGTTGGTGGATTGGGTTTGGATCCTGGGGTCGGATACACCCTGGGGTCGTGTTGTTGGGGGCTTGGGGGTTTGGGCCCTGGGGTAGGTGGGTTGCTGTGGGCGGTTCGGCTGCTGCTCACCACCCTGTGTCTCCGTCAGTGTGTGCCGGGACCGGCATTGGGAGTGCAGCCGGGAGCCATGTGCCGGGATCTGTCTTGCTACCGGAGACCCCCACTACATGACCTTCGATGGACGGATGTTCAGCTTCCTGGGGGACTGTGAGTACATCCTGGTCCAGGAGCAGAGCCGCTCCTTCATCGTCACTGCCCAGAATGTGCCCTGCGGCACCAGCCGAGTCACCTGCACCAAATCCATCGTTGTGGCCGTCAGCGGCACCATCATCCACCTACTGAGGGGTAGGCCCGGGGTCTCAAGGGGGTTGGGGGGGAGGCCCGGGGTGGGGTGTAGGGGGGCTGCAGAGGGGGGTCCTGGGGAGGGGTGATTCTGGGCTGGGGGGTGGCTCGGGCCAGGATGGGAGCTGCAGGGGGTGTGGGGGAATGGGCCAGCGTGATGGAACAGAAATGCGGAGGGAACTCGGCCAGTTTTGCAGTGTCCCAAGATGGAGACATATACATCACCGACATTTGGGGCCTGAGCCCTTCATCAAATGGGCGAGTGTCTGTTTCTAAAGGGGGGGGTGAAGGGAAGGTTGTGAGGAGGAGGGGGAGGGGGACAGACCAACAGACAAAAGGTGCTAATTGGGTGTGAGGACAGGAGAGGAGGGGGAAGAAATTATTGTGGGAGGGAGGTCGTTTTTGGATCTGAAATGAGAGGGAGGGAACAGGGAAGAGATTGACTATTCCCCCACCCCCACCTGATCTGCAGCAGGCAGTTGGGTCCAGCTGTGTAACTGGCAAACCTCCCTGGATCCTGGGGGTCCCAGAAGAGGAGGCAGGGGTTCCCAGAGTGGGGAGGGTAAATGAACAAGGGTGGGGGTCATGCCAACTGTGTATGAGTCATGAGGTTACGGTCCCAGGAACTGGTATGAACAGAGTCCCTGGAAGAAGCCTGGGGGGGGGGGGAGGGGTGGTGGGGGGAGGCTGATCTGACTGACAGGTTGTCCAAACTCCAGGACAGCAGGGAGGGCGTGCAAACTCCTTGCAGACAATCAGCATCGGCATCAACCTGCTCTCTGGAACTGGGAGGCAGCAGCTCTACCCTCTGCATTGTCAAAGGACCCCGGAGGAGAAGGGTTTGGGAGGGAGTGGCAGATAAGAGGGCTGGGGGTGTAGATGTGACAAGAGAGGCGAGGAGAGGGGAAGGAGGTTTGGGGGTGAAGAGAGGGATAGAGAATGGAGGGAGGTGACAGTGAAAGGAGAGGGGAAGGAGGGGATGTTGGGGATGATATCTGCTCTCTCCACAGGGAGGGAGAGGAGGAGGAGAGGGAGGAGATGGAGATGGGGAGGGAGGGTATGGAGATGGGGATGATATCTGCTCTCTCCACAGGGAGGGAGGTGACGGTGAACGGTGTGGCAGTGGACATCCCCAAGGACTACAGCGGCAGTGGACTGTCAGTGCACCAAGCCGGGCTCTTTGTGATGGTCACCTCGCGGCTGGGGCTAACTGTTCTCTGGGATGGGGGTGAGTGGCCTTGCTTTCAGCCAGGTTAGCAGCCCTGGGGCAAGGGGGCAGTGGCTGGGGGCAGCTGTTCCACTGGTTAAACAACTGCTCATTCACTTACGTTGGGGATTCCCCAGTTGAGCATTTGGTGTAGAAGTTAGCATGACGCTGTTACAGTGCCAGGGATCGCGGTTCGAATCCTACGATGCCTGTAAGGAGTTTGCATGTTACCCCCATGCCTATGTGGGTTTTCTCCGGGGATTCAGTTTCCTTCCACCATTCAAAATGTACCGGGAATGTAGGTTAATTGGGTGTAATCAAGCAGCAGGTGGGTTGGATGGCCCTGTTACCACGCTGTGTGGTGGACCACCACCAGCCTACTGCAGGGGGAAACCTCTGTACCTGCAGGAGTGTAAGGGGACAGGACAATACCTGGCCGGCTGTCATCAGAAGGGATCAAGCCCCACCCGGGTGGTTGTCAATCACCCTCCAGGATATATGCCTGCGCCGGCCTCCCGAAGCCTCACTCAGATTTACTGCAGCTACAGCCAGCCTGGCTCTGTGGAAGTCTTTGTGGATTAAAGCCTGTTGCACAGTCTTTACCTTGTGTGTGTCTGATTCTGGCTAACAGCGCACCACAATTTAATCCACAAAGACTTCCACAGAGCCAGAGTGGCTGTAGCTGCAGTAAATCTGAGTGAGGCTTCGGGAGGCCGGCGCAGGCTTATATCCTGGAGGGTGATTGACAACCACTCGGGTGAGGCTTGATCCCTTCAGGCTGACTGATTGACACCCGGCCAGGTGTTGTCCTGTCCCCTTACACTCCTGCAGGTACAGAAGTTGCCCCCTGCAGTAGGCCGATGGTGGACCACCACACACTGTGGGTCTAGATTGTAAAAAATCTAGTTTTACATTTTTAATTTAATTGTAAATTTAAATTAAATTCTATTGAACACAATTAAAGAGTGAACCTCCACACCCTGGGGTGAGACTCAAAGATCCTCCCTGGTGTGGGTAGAACATGGAACGTACAGCAGAGGAAGAGACCCTTCTTCCTGCATCTCTGCTGAACATGATGTCCATACTACACTAAAGTCCTGCTGCACGCCCACGATGGGTCTCCCTCCAGCCCTGTCATATCCGTGTCTAGTGAGAACCATCCACTACTGACTGCTTCCATCACCACCTCAGGCAGCGTGTTCCAGGAACCCACCACACTCTGTCTGAAATATTTGCCTCACAGAGAACATAGAACACTACAGCACAGTACAGGCTCTTCCCCCCCCCCCCCCCAATGTTGTGTCAACCCATATATTTCTAATTAAACCCTCCCTACCCATAACTCTCTGTTTCTTCCATCCATGTATCTAAGAGTCTCTTAAATGTCCCTAATGTTCCAGCCTCCACCACCATCCCTGGCAAGGCATTCCAGGCCCCCACAACTCTCTATAGAAAAAAACTTATCTCCAACATCTCCCCCAAACTTCCCTCCCTTCACTTTGTACACGAATCCTCTGGAGTTTGCTGATCCTGCCCTGGGAAACAACTGCTGGGTGTCCACCCTATCTAGGCCTCTCAGAATCTTGTAGACCTCTATCAAATCTCCTCATCCTTTTATGCTCCAAAGAGAAAAGTCCCAGCTCTGCTAACCTTGCCCCATGAGACTTGTTTCCCAATCCAGGCAACATTCTCTGCCCCCTCTCCACAACTTCCACATCTTTCCTGTAATGACGTGACCAGAACTAAACACAATACTCTAAATGTGGGCTCACCAGAGATTTTAGAGTTTCAACATGACCTCTCGACTCCTTAACTCAAACCCCCTATTAATGAATCCCAGCATCCCATAGGCCTTCTTAACTATCCCTTCAACCTGTGTGGCGACCTTGAGGGATGTATGAATTTGGGCCACAAGGTCCCTCTGTTCATCCACATTCTTAAGTAACCAACCATTAACCCTGTTCTCACCCTTCTGGTTTGTCCTTCCAAAATACATCACCTCACACTTATCCGTATTGAATTCCATCTGCCAATTTTCTGCCCAACTCTTCATCCTGTCTATATCCTCTTGTAACCTTCGACAACCTTCAGCTCCATCCATAACTCCTCCAACCTTCGTATCATCCGCAAACTTACTGACCCTTCCTTACGCCTCTTCATCCAGGTCATTTATAAAAATTACGAAGAGCAGGGGTCCCAGAACAGATCCCTGCGACCCCTCCACTAGTCAACAACCTCCAGGAAGATACTTTCCTTCCACCACTACTCTTTGCTTTCTTCCTACAAACCAATTTTTTATCCTCACAGCCAAGGTTCCACTGATCCCGTGACTCACAACTTTCTGAATGAATCTCTTGTGGGGGACCTTGCCAAGTGCCTTGCTACAATCCATGTCAACCATATCTACTGCCCGACCCTCATCAATTTCTTTTGTCACCTGGTTGAAAACCTCAATTAGACTTGTTAAGCACGACCTTCCCTTCACAAAGCCCTGCTAACTATCCTTGAGTAGAATGAACTCAGATCCTATCCTTAAGAATCCTCTCCAACAGTTTACACACCCCTGATGTAAGACTAACCGGTCTAGAATTCCCAGGATTCTCCCTGTTATTTTTTTAAACAAGGGGAGTACATTTGCCATTCTCCAATCCTCTGGCACCGCCCCTACGGCCAAAGAGGATTCAAATATCAAAGTACTGCCCCAGCTCTCTCTTCCCTCACTTCCCACAGCAGCCTGGGGTATATTGTGTCCAGTCCCAGGCACTTATCAATCTTGATGTGTTTAAGAAGATCCAACATTTCCACTTCCTTCATCTCCACATTGTCCAGGCCTGTTCTATTCTGACTTCACCTTGATCAAGGTTCTTTTCCCTTGTGAATACTGATGCAAAGTATTCATTTAGCACCTCCCCAACCTCCTCCGCCTCCAGCCACATGTTGCCTCCTTTATCGGCCCCACCCTCATTCTCATCATCCTTCTGTTCTCCTTAATCCTACAGGCTAAGACCTTCTCATGCCCCCTTTGAGCTCACCTAAGTCCTTCCTGAAGTTCCTTCCTGGCACCATACGAGTCCTTCCTGTTTCCTGCTTCCTATATCTAATGTATGTTTCCTTCTTCCTCTTGACTAGTTGCCTGACCTGTTTCATCAGCCACGGTTCCCTTTTCCTACCATCCCTTCCTTGTCCCAGTGGGACAAACCTATCCCGAACCCTGCACAAGTGGTCCCTAAACTCCCTCCACGTTACCTCTGTGCTTTCACCCTTAAACAACTATTTCAAATTTATTCTCGCTAGTTCCTGCCTCATCCCTTCATAATTAGCCCTTCCCCAGTTAAACACTTCACCAGTTTGACTGTTTTAATGCTTTTCTGTACCTACGTTGAAGCTCAGGGAGTTGTGGTCACTTTCAACAAAATGCTCCCCCACCAAGAGGTCTGCCCCCTGACCAGGTTCATTCCCCACAACCTGGGTCCTGAGGGCTATTTGGAGGCCTATAGATGGCTCCAAGCACAGTGAGAGCTCCCTTCCTGTTTCTGACATCGACCCACTCCCACTCAGTGGACCCTCCCTCTGCAGCCTCCTCCCTTTTTATATACATGATACTATCCCTGACCAGTAATGCTACTCCCTCACCCTTCTCCCTCCCATCCTATTCCCTTTAAAACACCTGAACCCTGGTACCTGCATCAGCCAATCCTGCCCGTCCTCCAGCCAAGTCTCAGTAATGGCCACAACATCGTAGTTCCACATACGGATTCAGCTCTGTTCATCCCCTTTATTCCTAATACCCCCAGTGTGCAAAGAGACTCATTTCAACCCCTCTAACTGGCTCCCTTTAGGTTTTGTCCCTTGCCTTTCCTTCCTCACCAACTCCGAGCACACAGCATCAAGCTTTTGTCCTGCTACCCTAATCTCTGCCCTCACATTCTGATTCCCACCCCCCTGCCAAACTAGTTTAAAATCCCCCCCCCTGCCACCTACACCTCTAGCAAACCTGCCCACCGGGATATTGGTCCCCCTCCAGTTCAGGAACAGCCTGTCCCTTTTTGTACAGGTCAGACCTTCCCCAGAAGAGGTCCAAATGATCCACAAATCTAAACCCCTTCACCAACTCTTCAGGCATGCATTTATCTGCCACAACTTTCTGTTCCTACCCTCTCTGGTGTGTGGCAGAGGCAGTGATCACGAGATTACCACCTCTGAGGTCCTTTTTAACTTCCTTCCTAACTCCCTATATTCCCTCCTCAGGACCTCATCCCCACTCCTGTCTATGACATTGGTCCCCAGGTGGACCACGACATCTGGCTGCTCCCCCTCCCCCTCCAGAATGCTGTGGATTCGATCAGAGACGCACCTGACCCTGGCACCTGGGAGGCAACTTCCCATCTGGGAACCTCGCCCTCATTCACCCAACCTCTGATCTACTTCTCTAACCAATGAATCCCCATTCACTATCGCTGTTTTCTCCTTCCTTCCCTTCTGAGCCGAAGGCCCTGACTCTGTGCCGGAGACATGACCACCTCATCTTGTCCCTGGTAGATGGTCCCCCCCAGCAGTATCTAAAACAGTAAACGTATTGTTGAGGGGAAAGGGGACAGGGATGCTCTGCCCTGTTTGCCTCTTCCCCTTCCCTCTCCTAACAATCACCCAGTTACCTGCCTCTTGCCTCTTGGGGGTCTGTCTTATTATAGCTTCTGTCTATCACCCCCTCTGCCTCCTGAAAGTTCTTCCCCCCCCACCCCCACCTGAAACATGTCCTCCAGTGAGTGACGCTTTCACCCTGGGGAAAACATTGTGACTGTCCCACCCCATCAATGGCTCATGATTTTATAGACCTCTACCAGGTCTCCCCTCACCACCCCCACCCCCCCCCCCCCATGCTCGAGAGGAAGCAACCCAGATTTGTCCAGTCTTTCCCCTACTCATCCCCTCTAAACGAAGCACCATCCTGCTGAACCTCTACCCCACCCTTTCCAAAGCTCCCCCACGTCCACCCTGTAATGGGGTGACCAGAATTGAATGGCCTATTCCCAGGGTGGCCATATGGAGCTTCATCAGGATGAATCTTGACCTGTAGCATTGACTGTTACCTTCCTTGTTGCCCTTTGCCTTGCCGAGCTCCTCCAGCACTGAGTTCCAGCCACTGCAGAGCTATTCATGTGACGGGGTGAGAGTTCACACACCAGACATTGTGCATGGGACAGGATAGGGATGAGTGGGGCAAGTGAGATTATGTGCACATCTCTCTGCTTTGTGTCCACTGCAGGGACACGTGTGTATGTGCAGCTAGAACCCCAGTATCACGGCCGCGTGTCCGGCCTGTGTGGTAACTTCGACGGGGACACACAAAATGACTTCATGACCCGTCAGGGCATCGTGGAGGCAACAGCAGATCGCTTTGGGAACTCCTGGAGAGTCAGCCAGACCTGCCCTGAGGTTCAATTCAACGAGGCTCCACAGCCCTGCATGGTGAGTTGTCTGCAGGTGTGGGCCTGAGAGCAAAAGCAAGTGATGAAACCCCCTTGCAGCAAGCCTTCTAGTGAAGGTGAAACCCCACTATGCCCTCCATGCAAGGCTCATTTAGACAGTACGGAGGCATGGGATTCAAGGAGGCCTTTCTTTGTGGATACAGAATCGGCTTGCCCACAGAAGACAGAGGGTGGTTGTAGATGGTTCATATTCTGCATAGAGATTGGTGACCAGTGGTGGTCCGCAGAGATCTGTCTGGCACCCCTCCACTTTGTGATTTTTATAACTGACCTGGGTGAGGAAGCGGAAGGGTGGGTGAGCAAGTTTGCGGATGACACGAAAGTGGGTGCTGGTGTGGATAATCTGGAGGGTTGCCAGAGGTTACAGAGGGACACTGATAGGATGCAGAGCTGGGCTGAGAAGTGGCCGATGGAGTTTAACCCAGAAAACTGTAAAATGGTTCAATTTGGTCGGTCACATTTGAAGGCAGAATTCCATGTTAATGGGAGGCTTTGAGTAGTGTGGACCATCTGAGAGGAGGGCTCTAAAATGTATTGATGTGTGGAGGGATCTGGGGTCCAGGTCCACAACTCATTGAAAGTGGCCACACAGGTAGAGAGGGTGGTAAAGAAGACACGAGGACTGCTTGGCCTCACTGGGTGAGACAGTGAGTAGGAACTTAGGAAGACATGTGGCAGTGATGTAAAACTGCAGTCAGGAAGGATGTGGAGGCTTCGGAAAGGGAACGGAGCGATGTGTGATCTGCGGGGTCTCACTGTGTTGTAAAGCTATGACGTGGTGTTCCAACTGTGACCCATTCCCACACCCTCCTGCGGCGAGCCTACCTTCTGCACCCTTCACCCGTGCTGCCACTTTCCAGAACTCCAACCCACGGCCCCCCCGGCCCCCCCCCCCGCTCAATGCCACTCCTCACTGCCCTGCCATCTCCTGTATGTGCCCGACTCCTATTTGACTTCCCAAATGCATCACTGTGTACCTTGTGGGACGAAGCTCCACTGGCCAACGCTTTGCCTAACGTTCCACCTGGACCCTGTCCCATTGCAGCCTTCGACAATTTTCTCCGCTGTCCTCGCCATTGCCAACCTTCGTGTCATTCCTCTGCTTTTGCCCACGAGGTCTCTGGGAGCATTTAATGAGGAGGTGGGTTCATTTTTGAAAAATGAGAATATAAAGTATTCAGGGCAGAGGTGTGGGGACCGTGTGGGCCGTTGGTGAGGCTCCGGATTGAGAACTGTGTATAGTTCTGGTCACCTCTTACTGGATGCACCAGGATTTGCTCAGGCCCAGAAACATCACTTTGGGGAGGGGAAGACTGAGAAACAAAAGGCCAGTCATCCCATTACAGGAAGGATCCGAAGCTTTGGAAAGGGAGGAGAAGTGGTTTACCAGGATGTTGCCTTGTTTAGAGGGGATGAGTTATGGGGAGAGGTTGGACAAACCTGGGTTGTTTTCTCTGGAGCATCCAAGGCTGAGTGGAGACCTGATGGAGGTGTATAAAATCATGAGGCTTTGATGGGGTGGACAGTCAGAATCTTGTCTCCAGAATAAAAGCCTCACACACTGGAGGATGTGTGTTTAAGGTGAGGGGGAGGGAGTTTAAGGGGAATTAGCAGAGTGGTGGGTGGTAGAACAGGCTGCCAGATAGTGGTGGAGACAGGGACAACAGCCGTGTTTAAGAGGTTCCCAGTCACATGGATATGATGGGGATGGAGGGAGAACGCTCAGGGGCACACTGCAGGGTTTTAGTTTGAATTGGACATCATGTGGAGCACAGACAGGTAGGCTGAAGGGCCTGTTCCTGTGTGGACTCTTCCATGTTCTCTGTTCGCTGGGAACACTGGCCGTCGACAAGGGCCAATCTACACGGGTCCATCCTACCTTCCCCTATCAGGGTTACTCTGGTCTCCCTCTGCTCCCCACCCCAAATATGGGGATCTCTCTGGTGGCCCTCCCCATCGGGGCCTTGGCACATCAGGCAAAGATGTATGTCTGCCAAGTGCCTTGCCTGTGTCTGTATGTACATGTGATCAGATGTGTGTGGGAAGCCAGTGATTAACACTCTACCTCACTGATCTCAGGAGAATCCTCACCGTGTTACCTGGGCAAGGAAGCGGTGCAGTGTCATGAGTCAGACCCTCTTTCAGCCATGCCACACGGAGGTGTCCTACCAACCCTTCTACCAGTGGTGTGTCTACGATGCTTGTGGGTGAGTGAACCCAGAAAAGAAAGAAGGGGGTCTGGGCTTATGTCCTGGAGTCAATCCCTCTGGGATCCAACCCCTGGTCACAAAAGACACAGGAGCAGAAATAGGCTATTCAGCCCATCAAGTCTGCCCTGCCAGTTAATCATGAGCGGATCCATTCCCCACTGCCCGCCCTTCTACCCATAACCTTTGATGCCCTGGCTAATCAAGAACCGATCAATCTCAGCATTAAATACACCCAATGACGCGGCCACAACTGCCAGTGGCAACAAATTCCACAGATTCTCCTCCCTCTGGCTGAAGAAATTCCTCCCATCTCTGTTCTAAGTGAACACCCTTCAATTCTGAAATTGTATCCTCTTGTCCTAGACTTCTCCCACCGTGGGAAACAACCTTTTTACATCTACTCTGTCCACATCATTCAGTGTTCAAATGTTTCAATGAGATGCCCCTCATTCCTCTAAATTTCAATGAGTCCAGGCCAAGAGCTGTCAAATGCTCCTTTTTTAAAAAATTTTTTTTATTTTTCACACCATAAACCACATTGACCATGATACATACTTTTTCCTTTTCAAATATATACAGTGCCATTTTCTCCCCCCACCCCCTCCCTCCTCCCATCCCACCCTCCCTACCTCCCCCCCCCCCCCCGTCCATTTAAAGTACAAAATCTAGGATACATTAAACCAGTCAAACAATGTTGTCATTCAATAAAAATAAACAAGAAATTCCACTGAGTCATTTCTTTTCATTTCCTTCTCCTTTCGTTAATTTAGGTAGTGAATGTCCCCGGTAGGTTTTCGCTATTGTGTTTCATGTAAGGCTCCCATATTTGTTCAAATATTTCAATATTATTTCTTAAACTATATGTTATTTTTTCTAATGGAATACATTTATTCATTTCTATATACCATTGTTGTATTTTCAAATTATCTTCCGATTTCCAGGTTGACATAATACATTTTTTTGCTACGGCTAGAGCTATCTCAACAAATCTGTTTTGTGCACCATCCAAATCAATTCCAAATTCTTTGTTTTTTATGTTACTTAGGAGGAAGATCTCTGGATTCTTTGGTATATTGTTTTCTGTAATTTTATTTAATATCTGATTTAGATCTTCCCAAAATTTTTTTACTTTCTCACATGTCCAGATTGCATGAATTGTTGTTCCCATTTCTTTTTTACATTGAAAACATCTGTCAGATACTGTTGGGTCCCATTTATTTAACTTTTGAGGTGTAATGTATAGCTTGTGTATCCAGTTATATTGTATCATACGTAACCTCGTATTTATTGTATTTCTCATCGTTCCAGAACATAACTTCTCCCATGTTTCCTTTTTTATCTTTATATTTAAATCTTGTTCCCATTTTTGTTTAGTTTTACCATTTGTTTCCTCATTCTCCTTTTCTTGCAGTTTAATATACATATTTGTTATAAATCTTTTGATTATCATTGTATCTGTAATCACATATTCAAAGTTACTTCCCTCTGGTAACCTCAGACTGCTTCCTAATTTGTCCTTCAAGTAGGATCTCAATTGGTAATATGCCAACACTGTATCTTGAGTTATATTGTATTTATCTTTCATTTGTTCAAAGGATAAGAATCTATTTCCTGAAAAACAATTTTCTATTCTTTTGATCCCTTTTTTCTCCCATTCTCTAAAGGAAAGGTTATCTATTGTAAAAGGGAGTAACTTATTTTGCGTCAATATTAGTTTTGGTAATTGATAATTTGTTTTATTCCTTTCTACATGAATCTTTTTCCAAATATTGAGTAGATGATGTAATACTGGAGAACTTCTATGTTGTACCAATTTTTCATCCCATTTATATAATATGTGTTCAGGTATCTTTTCCCCTATTTTATCTAATTCTAATCTAGTCCAATCTGACTTTTCCCTTGTTTGATAAAAATCTGATAGGTATCTTAATTGTGCGGCTCTATAATAATTTTTAAAGTTTGGCAGTTGTAAACCTCCTTGTTTATACCATTCTGTTAATTTATCTAGTGCTATCCTCGGTTTCCCCCCTTTCCATAAAAATTTCCTTATTATTTTCTTTAACTCCTTAAAGAATTTCTCTGTCAGGTGTATTGGCAATGCCTGAAATAGGTATAATATCCTTGGGAAAATGTTCATTTTAATACAGTTTATCCTTCCTATTAGTGTTAATGGTAAATCTTTCCAATGCTCTAAATCGTCCTGTAATTTTTTTCATTAGTGGATAATAATTGAGTTTATATAGTTGGCCGAGATTTTTATTTATTTGTATACCTAGGTATCTTATTGCTTGCATTTGCCATCTGAATGGTGATTCCTTCTTAAATTTTGAGAAATCCGCATTATTCATTGGCATTGCTTCACTTTTATTTACGTTAATCTTGTAACCCGACACTTCTCCATATTCCTTCAATTTCTTATATAATTCTTTTATTGATAGTTCTGGTTCTGTTAAGTATACTATAACATCATCCACAAATAAACTGATTTTATATTCCTTGTCTTTTATTTTTATCCCTTTTATATTATTTTCTGTTCTTATCAATTCTGCTAGTGGTTCTATAGCTAACGCGAACAATAAGGGTGATAGTGAGCATCCCTGCCGTGTTGACCTGCTTAACTTAAATTGCTTTGATATATATCCATTTACTGTCACTTTCGCCAATGGCCCCTTATATAATGCTTTAATCCAATTAATATACTTCTCTGGTAAACTGAATTTTTGCAATACTTTGAATAAATAATTCCATTCTACTCTGTCAAAGGCCTTCTCTGCGTCTAAAGCAACTGCTACTGTTGGCGCTTTACTCCCTTCTACTGCATGAATTAAGTTAATAAATTTACAAATATTGTCTGTTGTGCGTCTTTTTTTAATAAATCCAGTTTGGTCTAGATTTACCATTTTCGGTACATAATCGGCTAATCTGTTTGCTAATAGTTTAGCTATTATCTTATAATCTGTGTTAAGTAATGATATTGGTCTATATGATGCTGGTGCGAGTGGATCTTTCCCTTGCTTTAGTTTACTGTAATTATTGCTGTTTTACACGAATCTGGTAAGCTTTGTGTTTTATCAGTCTGGTTGATTACTTCCAGGAGGGGAGGAATTAATAAATCTTTAAATGTTTTATAGAATTCTATTGGGAATCCATCCTCTCCTGGTGTTTTATTATTTGGTAATTTTTTTATTATCTCTTGTATTTCTACTATTTCAAATGGTTCTGTTAATTTATTTTGTTCCTCTATTTGTAATTTTGGTAGTTCAATTTTAGTTAGAAATTCATCTATTTTCCCTTCTTTCCCTTCATTTTCAGTTTGGTATAATTGTTCATAGAATTCTCTGAAGTTTTCATTGATCTCCTTTGGATTATATGTGATTTGTTTGTCTTTTTTCCTTGATGCCAATACCATTTTCTTAGCTTGTTCTGTCTTAAGCTGCCACGCTAGAATTTTGTGCGTTTTTTCCCCTAGTTCATAATATTTCTGTTTTGTCTTCATTATATTCTTCTCCACCTTATATGTTTGTAGTGTTTCCTATTTTATTTTTTTATCTGCCAATTCTCTTCTTTTAGTTGTATCTTCCTTCATTGCTAATTATTTTTCTATATTTACTATTTCCCTTTCCAACTGCTCTGTTTCCTGATTATAGTCCTTCTTCACCTTGGTTTCATAACTTATTATTTGCCCTCTAATGAACGCTTTCATTGCATCCCATAGTATAAACTTATCTTTCACTGATTCCGTGTTTATTTCAAAATACATTTTAATTTGTCTTTCAATGAATTCTCTAAAATCATGCCTTTTGAGTAACATGGACTTTAATCTCCATCTATACATTCTTGGAGGGATGTCCTCTAGCTTTACTGTCAATATTAAGGGTGAATGGTCCGATAATATTCTAGCTTTATATTCTGTTTTTCTTACTCTATCTTGCATACGAGCTGATAACAAAAATAGGTCTATTCTTGAGTATGTTTTATGTCTAGCCGAGTAATATGAATATTCCTTTTCCTTTGGGTGTTGTTTCCTCCATGTATCCAAAAGTTGCATTTCTTCCATCGATTTAATTATAAATTTGGTTACTTTGTTCTTTCTGTTAATGTTTTTCCCAGTTTTGTCCATATTTGAATCCAAATTCAGGTTGAAATCCCCTCCTATTAATATGTTCCCTTGCGTATCTGCTATCTTCAAAAAAATATCTTGCATAAACTTTTGATCTTCTTCGTTAGGTGAATATACATTGAGTAGATTCCAAATCTCCGAATATATCTGACATTTTATCATTACATATCTCCCTGCTGGATCTATTATTTCCTCTTCTATTTTAAATGGCACATTTTTACTAATTAATATAGCTACTCCTCTTGCTTTTGAATTATACGACGCTGCTGTTATGTGTCCTACCCAATCTCTCTTCAATTTCTTGTGCTCCAATTCAGTTAAATGTGTTTCTTGCACAAATGCTATATCAATTTTTTCTTTTTTCAGTAAATTTAGCAGTTTCTTCCTTTTAATTTGGTTATGTATTCCGTTAATATTTAAAGTCATATAGTTCAGCGTAGCCATTTTATACTTTGTTTATCTTCCCTTTCCGTTTCTCCATCATCACCTTTCCTTCTTATCCATTTCTGCTTTCTTGTTTTGAACACTTTATAAGACAACATTTCTAAAACATCAAACATTTTCCTTATTCTCCTATTTAAAACTTCTTTAACCCCAATCTCCCCTCCCCCTCCTGAGTTGTCCTTTATCCCTTGTCGGACAACCACATCTCCCCTCTCCATTTGGATTTGCGAATCCACTCGCAAACGTCAGCTGATTTTGCAGTGGCCGTAACTCCTCCCCACCCAGCCCCCCCGGAAAAGATTTCAATTTTCATATGTAACAAAGGTCACTCTTTTAATTCCCTCCTTATTCCCTCCCTTATTAATTCTTGTCTATACTCTATATATTTTCCTCTAAATACGGACACATTCATGTATACACACTATATATATCTACACACATATGCCCCTATACACACATACATATAGATCGTGGTCATTTTTGCTCTTATTACATGTCTTCATCTCTCTGCTTGTTTTGTAGTTGTTCTGCAAATTTCCTTGCTTCCTCTGGATCCGAGAATAGTCTGTTTTGTTGCCCTGGAATAACTATTTTAAGTACCGCTGGGTACTTTAACATAAATTTATATCCTTTTTTCCATAAGATCGTTTTTGCTGTATTGAACTCCTTCCTCTTCTTCAGGAGTTCAAAACTTATGTCTGGATAGAAAAAAATTTTTTGAACTTTATATTCCAGTGGCTTTTTGTCCTCTCTTACTTTCTTCATTGCTTTCTCCAATATATTTTCTCTTGTTGTATATCTTAAGAATTTTACTAGAATGGATCTTGGTTTTTGCTGCGGTTGTGGTTTCGGGGCTAAAGTTCTATGTGCCCTCTCTATTTCCATTTCTTCCTGTAATTCTGGTCTTCCCAGGACCCTGGGGATCCAATCTTTTATAAATTCTCTCATATTCTTGCCTTCTTCATCTTCCTTAAGGCCCACTATCTTTATATTATTTCTTCTATTATAGTTTTCCATTATATCTATCTTCTGAGCTAACAGCTCCTGTGTCTCTTTAACTTTTTTATCAGATTCTTCTAATTTCTCTTTTAAGTCCTCTACTTCCATTTCTACAATTATTTCTCGTTCTTCCACATTATCCACTCTTTTTCCTATCTCTGATATGGCCATTTCCATTTTATTAATTCTTTCTTCTGCATTCTTAATTCTTCTTTTTATCTCATCAAATTCTTGTAATTGCCATTCTTTCACTGATTCCATATATTCTTTAAAAAAAGATACATCCATTGACTTGCTTTTCTCTTCTTCTTCCACTTCTTTCTGTTCTTCTTCTTCTTCTTCCTCTGGATTGACCATCTGTTGTTTCCTTGTTTTCTTTTTACCCTCTTCTTTTTTGTTCTTGTTATTTTCCATGTTCTGCCCTGTTGCTGTGCTGCAGGTGTCTCTCTCAGCTGTGGAGATCGACTCCGCAGCTGATCCCCCCTCCCGTCAGTGGGTTTTTTTTTCATGCGCGGTTGCGCACTTTTACTCGGCTCTGCGAGCCATTTTTGTAGTCCCGAGCCAGGGACCTCCACTGACCTGTGGGAGCGGACTTCTCTCTCCACGGCGGGCCTCCTCGGACAGGTAAGGCCTTCACCTTCTTCTTCCGACGTCTTTCTTTCTTCTTTTCTTCCCGTTGTTTTTGGTTTTTCTTTCTTCGCTGCCATTTTCTCCACACTTTTACTTTCACTTTGTTTTGGTTTTTAAGTTTGTGCCTTTGCTTTTTCTCTATCTTTTTTTTAACTTTTCTGGAGAGGGCTGGAGTTCCCCTACCGGCCACTACTTCATCACGTGACTCCTCCCTCTGTCAAACGCTCCTCATGTGATAACCCTTTCATTCTCGAAATCATCCTTGTGAACCTCATCTGAATTTTCTCCAATGTCAGCACATCCTTCCTTAAATGAGGAGCCCAAAACTGCCCACAATCCTCCTTGTGAGGTCTCACCAGGGCCTTGTAAACCCCAACATAGCATCCCTGCTCTTATCTTCTATTCCTCCTGAAATGAATGCCAGCATCGCATTTGCCTTCTTCACCACCAACTCAACCTGCAGGTTTACCTTCAGGCTCCTGCACGAGGACTTCCAGGTCCCTCTGTATCTGAGGATTTTCAATTTTCTCCCCATTTAGAAACAGTCGGCCCGTCTATTATTTTTCTACCCAAGTGCATGACCATCCACTTTCCAACATTGTATTTCATTTGCCGTTTCTCTGCCCCTTCTCCAAGTCCTTCAGTCTTCGGGTTTCCTCAACACCACCTTTTCCTCCATCCACCTTTGTATCATCTGCAAACTTGGCCACAAAGCTACTCGTTCCATCATCCAAATCACTGATATACAACATAAAAAGGTGAGTCCAACCCCAACCCCTGGGGGACACCACTAGCAACTGGCAGCCAAGCAGAATACGATCCATGTATTCCAACTGTCTGCTTCCTCATCATTCCCAACGCCTCCACCATCTCCCTCTTTCAGCACCCAAGAGTGCAATCCATCGGGTCCAGGAGACGCATCCACCCTTAGACCATTCAGCTTTCTGAACCCCTTGAAATAGTCCCTGGATCCTCTTCCTTTCCCTGACACTTCGACATCTGGCCCATGGCTCGTGTCTTCCACAGTGAACATTGATGCCAAATACTCATCTAGTTCCTCTGCCGTCTCCTTGTCTCCATTATTATTTCTCCAGCGATGTTTTCTCCTGGTCCTACATCCACTCTCACCTCTTTTCCTCTTTACATCCTTGAAGAAGCTTTTTGGATCCCCTTTGATATTATTTGTGAGCTACTTTCCTACTCCTCCCCCCCTTATGATTTTTTAGTTTCCTTTTTTAAGTTTTTAAAACCTTCCCGGTCCTCTATCTTCCCACTCAGTTCTGTATATGCCCCCTCCTTTGCCTTTACATTGGCTTTGACTTCCCAAAGCATCCTGACTGGTTGGAAGTCTATATGTAACTCCTGTCAGGGTCTTTGGACCCGTGCGTTTTCCTGACTCTCCCCTGATGGATTCTACCTCCTCTGACCCATGTCCCTGCTGGCTAAGGATTTAACTTTTTTTGTCAATGGGGCCACCCCACCCACTTTGCCCACCTGCCTATCTTTTCCGTAGGATGTGTCTCTTGGGATGTTTAGACCCCAGCTATGATACTCCTTCTCCCACAGTGTCACCCCTGCCAATTTCTAACTGCTTGAACCTCATCTCCCTTGGTTATGCACTGTGTGCATTTCACTTTTTTTGAATATTTTATTTATAATTTTAAAACCACAATTACATTTAATTATCCCTCCTTCCCTCTATACCACCCCTCCCTCCCTCCTTCCTTCCCCACCACCCACCCTCCAAACTACCCCTAAAAAGAAAGAAGAAAAGATGATCAAAATCAAAATACAAATTCCAATCAACGTTGTGAATTCGAGAACCACCAGGACGAGCTTACATTTTCAAACCAACATGTGATAGATATGGGCTCCATATTTTCAAAAGAGTGATCTTTATCACGTAAACTGATACTTTTTTCAAGAGGAATACAAGATCCCATTTCGACATGCCATCTCTGCATCCCCAAATCCAGACCTGATTTCCAAGTAATAGCTGCACATTTCCTTGAAACAGCTGAAGCCAATCGTAAAAATTCAACATGGTACATAGTTCATCTTAATTTTAAACTGAACATCTTAATATTCCCCAACAAAAATAACCGGTTCAAATGGGAGTTTACTTTTAATATTTTCTCCAAAAATGCTTTAATTTATATCCAGAAAGACTTAACCTTGGTACACACAGGTCGAATGAAAAAAAACCTATCTCTTTATCACATCTAAAACATAAAGCTGAAGGTATTAAATGAAATATAATGTATTTCACGAATCTCCATCTTCCATTAATAATTTTAGTCACATTATCTTTGCGTAATATTCTCCAGTCATTTGGATCTATTGTTCTACCTGAATCAGCTTCCCACTTTAATCTTGATTTATGAATATCTGGTTTGGACATTTTCCTTTGAAGTAACTTGTACATTTCTGAAATAAATTAATTTGTACCACCTTTAGTAGCCAACATTTCTACTTCACACTGTCCAGGTAATCTTAAACTTTTACCTCATTTATCAAGTAAAAATGCTTTAACTTGATAATAACAAAAGAGGGTGTTATATGGAACATTATATTTTTCTTTCATTCATTGAAAAGAAATAAAATAACCAGTTTCAAAACAGTCTTCTATCATTTTAATCCCCATTTGATTCCATGTCTTTAAAAATTGATTATAATCAGTAAAAGGAAAAAGTTTATTTTGGTATAAAGTTGTTTTACACAAAATCTTACCTTTCCCACCTATCTCATAATCTATTTTATTCCATAATTTAATTAAATGTTTCAGTATCGGTGGGTCCTTATTACCAATTCATCATTTAGTATTCCATTTATAAATAAATTCTTGTATAAATTTTCATCTATTTTAGCACTCATTAAAGATTTATCTAAGTCAAACATTCCATTAATAAATTTCAACTGAACAGCTATATAATAATTTTGAAAATGTGGAAGTTGTAAACCTCCTAATTCAAATTTCCAAGTTAATCTCTTCAAACATATTCTTACCATTTTCCAGTTCCACAAAAATGTCCTAATCATTGAATTTCTGCATGCATTTCAATACAACACCTTCATTCCCGTGCCCTTCGCACAGCTGTCCCCGTGCCCTTCTCACAGCTGTGCCTGTGCCCGTTGTGCCCGCGCCCATTGCGCCCACGCCCCCCGCGCCCGCTGCGCCCGCCCCCGCTGCGCCCGCCCCTGCTGCGCCCGCCCCCACTGCGCCCGTGCCCCGCTGTGCCCACGTTCAGTTTGCACAGCCATCCCCGTGTTGCCTGAGTTTAAATTTTGATCCTTTGCTCAACTTTCTGACCGAGTGTTTATTGTGGAGGTTTCACAAACCTGTGACAGATACAGGCTGGGCTGTAGATAACACTAACCTAAACTTTGCTCTCCACTAGCTTCAGGCATGTGTTTCCAATCATTTGGACCCACCCCTAATGGTGTCAAGCTATGGGAACAGTCTCCAACCCATTTACACTTTCTGGGATTCTCCCATTTTTGAGAGTCCTTGGACTTTCCCTAGTCTTGGAAATAAGCCCATAAGACATAGGAACAGAAATAGACCATTCAGCCCATCGAAAGTAAAATAGAAAAGTCTGCAGACATCATGTTGAAGTAAAAACCCAGTTGAGAAACTCAGCAAGTCACAGTGTCCTCTTTATGTAACCAAGATACAGATACAGAACCCACGTTTCGGGCTAGAGCCCTTCATCAAGGTCTGGGCAAAATATAGACAGGTGGCAGAATAAAAGTGGGGGGGTGGGGTGGTTGCAAAGCCTGGAGGTGATAGGTGGGGAAGGGAGGGAGGGGGCAGCAGCAATGGAGGGGATGAGGGATGGATGGGTGAAGAGAGGGAAGGGGGTGGAGAGCTGACAGGGAAAGGGGAGCAGGTTGGCAGAAACTGGACAAGTTGATGTTGATGCCATCTGGCTGGACAGTATCCAGGTGGAAAATCAGGTGTTGCTCCTCCAATTTGCAGGTGGGCTTGGTGGGATAGTACATGAGGCCATGGACAGACATGTGAGTGTGGGAGTGGGACACAAATCTGAAATGGTTGGCCCCTGGGAGGTCTCTGTTACTGATGTGGGCGGACCGAAGGTGCTAAGTGAAGTGATCTCCCAGCCTGTGCCCAGTCTCTCCAACATAGAGGACATCACAAAGGGAACTTCAGATGCAGTAGATCAAGGATGGACTTTTCTAGTTTCTGTTAACCTGCTCTCTTTCCCCCCATTCCCTTTCCCCCTACAGCTCTCCTTCCCCCCCCCCCATACACCCAACCATCCCTTCTCCCTTTGCTGCCTGCCACACCCCTCCCTTCTCCACCCTTTCTGATCATCCCTCTCCCTTACCCTTTTATTTGGACGCCTGCTGACATTTTTCCACACCTTAATGAAGGGCTCAAACCCGAAACGTTGGTTCTGTATCTTTATTTTTGAAATATAAAGGACACTGTGACCTGCTGAGTTTCTCCAGCAGTGTGTGTTTTTAATTCATCCCATCGAGTCTACCCCACCATTTAATCGTGAACTGCTCCATTTCCCCCCTCAGTGCCATTGTCCGGCCTTCTCCCCATAACCTTTGATGCCCTGGATAATCAAGAACCCATCAATCTCTGCCTTAATGACCCAGCCTCCACAACCACCTGTGGCAACAAATTCCACAGATTTACAGCATTGTTGCTGAAGAAATTCCCCCATATCTCTGTTCGAAGTGGACACCCTTAAACCCTGACGTTGAACCGTGTTGTCCTGGACCCTCCCTCTGTTGTCCCCTCTTGTTTGAGACTCTCCCACCGTTGTCCCCAACCCAGTGATACTTCCAGTTCCGGATTCCAGGAGTGATGGTCACAGTTCCTGAATGTGAGCTTGTGTGATGCTGTGAGTAGTTTTAGGGACGTTTTCTGTTGATCGAAGTCTCAGCAGTTGTGTCCTGGTGTGAGCAGGTGTGACAGCGGAGGGGACTGTGAGTGCTTGTGCACAGCCATCGCGACCTACGTTGAAGAGTGCAACAGGAGAGGAGTTTACATCCGCTGGCGATCACAGGACCTCTGCCGTACGTACTGTGTGTCCAGGGCATTGGTCAAGGCACATGTAAGGCTGCAAATCTCCAAAGAGTGGGTGCTGAGAGTCGTGCAGCAGGTCGTGGTACTGTCTCCCACCTGTGGGGTTTGATGCCGGCCTCGCTGTCAGCAGAGGTGGTGGGTGTTGGTTAGGATTTAAGAAGATTGGGTAATCGTCATAATGTTTCAAGGGGAGGGGAAGGGAGGGGGTGGGGGTGGGGAAGGATGAGAGTGGGGTTGGGAAATGCTGGGGAAGGGTTGGGTGGGGAAGAGGAGGTGGATAGGGTAGGGTGGGGGTGGGGAAGGATGAGAGTGGGGTGGGGAAATGCTGGGGTGGGGAAGGGAAGGGAGGGAGTGCGTAGGGTAGGGTGTGAATGAGGGGGGTCTCTGTTCTGCCCCTCTCTGGATCTGATTCCTGTTTGGCCTTGCAGCCATGCAGTGTGAAAGGGGGAAGGTGTACGAGGCCTGTGGACCCCTGTGCCAACACAGCTGTGCCAGCAGGGCTGGGCTTGCGGACCTTCGCTGCTCCTCCATCTCCTGTGTCGAAGGGTGTTTCTGCCCTGAGGGAACCGTGTGCGATGGTGAGGGACACCTCCCCCATTTCCCCCATCCCCCGGCCCCATTTCCCCCGACCCCCCCGTCCCCCGGCCCCATTTCCCCGTTCCCCCCATTCCCCCATTTCCCCATTCCCCCCATTTCCACATTTCCCCCTGTTCCCCCGTCCCCCCATCCCCGTCCGTCTCCCCTACCCTTTGCCAATCCCCCAGAAAAATTAACATCCCCCACCCCACAGTAACTGAACCCTCCTCTCTGGACACTGAACACTCCCCCATCCCTGACCCCTCCCTTGGACTCCTCATCCCGGGCCCACGGACACTGACTCCTCTTCCCACAGACCCCTCTCACAGACATTGACCCTACTCTGTGGGCCCCTCTTCTGGACTTGGACCCTTTCCCCCTCGGCATCTCTCCCACGGCCTCCTACATCGGACGCCGGGACCCCCCGCCCGGATATTGACCCTGTGCCTCCACAGATGCTGGGGGCTGCGTGGAACCATCAGGGTGCCCATGTTTCTGGGGAGCTGCCATCTTTCCCCAGGGGACAGAGATCAGCCAGGATTGCAGGAACTGGTGAGTGTCCTGGTCGAGCACGTCCATCAGTGTGTGTGTGTGTGAAACTGAGCTCGCAGCCCTTGGTCCCCAGCCCTCCTTGTAACAGGTCACACAGCAGGTCCCCAGCCTCTGCCCGTAGCAGGTCCCTGGCCTCTGGTCCCAGGCCCCTGGTCCCCAGCCCTGCCTGTAGTGAAAGAGAGCACCCACAGGGAAAACCGATGTCTGATACCCATGGGAAAGGGTCAGGTATTTCCTGACTCACTATTAACCCCCTCGGGCAGCAAATACAGAGCTGCTCCTCTCGTGGGGAACATTGTCATTGCTTGGCTAACGCCCTGTACCCTCTCCCTCCCCTCCCCAGACCCTTGTCTGCTTTGGGGCTGAGGCAGTCAGTCTGTTGGTAGTTGACTCCCCAATTTTTCTCCCCCACCCTCACAGTTCATGCCAGGCTGCGGACTGGGTGTGTGAAGGAGCGCCGTGTGAGGAGGTGTCCCTGTGCACGGACGTGGAGTTCTCCTGCGCCTCAGGCCGCTGCATTCCCCGGGCCTGGCAGTGCGACAATGAGGATGACTGTGGAGATGGGTCAGATGAACGTTGCCCATCCAGCTGTCAGCCATGGCACTTCCAGTGTGCCAGCGGTGAGTGCGTGGCATGGAGGGAGCGGTGCAACGGCTGGCCGGACTGTGCTGACCAGTCGGATGAGAGGGGCTGTGCCCAGCCCGATTGCACACAGGAGGAGTTCCGCTGTGAGATGGGGCTGTGTGTCCCCAAGCATCGGGAGTGTGATGGACACGTGGACTGCAGCGACCGGTCTGACGAGTCAGGTACCACACGTGACCCACTGGTTCCTCCACAATGACCCCCCCCACTTCAACAGGAACCACTCGTGACCCACTGGCTCCTTTCCATCGACCCCCCCCCCCCAACAGGTACCACATGTGACCCACTGGCTCCTCCCCATCGACCCCACCATCAGGTATCACGTGACCTACTGGCTCCTCCCTATTGACCCCCCATCAGATACCACACGTGACCCACTGGCTCCTCCATATCGACCCCCACATCAGGTACCACATATGACCCACTGGCTCCTCCCCATCGACTCCCCCCATCAGGTACCACACATGACCAACTGGCTCCTCCCGAATGCCTCCCCCCCCCCCACTCATCAGCACGGTAACAGGCCCTTTCTGCCACCCAATTAACCTACAGCCCCGGTAAGTTTTGAATGGTGGGAGGAAATTGGAGCCACCGGCAAAAACCCACAGGGAGAACATGCAAACTCCTTACAGACAGCGTGGGATTTGAACTCTGGTCCTGATCACTGGCACGGTAACAGCATGGCACTAACCATGCTGCCCTCACCTCTACTTTAAACCTCTATCAAGTCTTTTCTTGTCCTTTGCTGCTCCACATCCTTCTAGTAATGAGGTGACCAGAACTGGACACAATACTCCATGAGTTTTCTCGAGCTACAACATGACCTTGCAGCTCCTGAACAACCCCCCGACTAATAAAGGTTAGCACACTACACATCTTCTTAACCTTCAGAGATCTGTGGACCTGGACCCCGAGATCTCTGTTATGTAGAACCATAGAACATTACAGGCAGAAACAGTCCCTTTTAGTCTGTGCCGAACCATTTGTTTTGTCTTGTCCCACTAACCTACACCCAGTCCATAGCCCTCCATACCCCTCCCATCCATGTACCAATCTAAATTCCTCTTAAACATTAAAATTAAGCCCCCATTCACCACTTCAGCTGGCAGCTTGTTCCACACTCCCACCACTCTTTGTGAGAAGTTTCCCCTAATGTGCCCCTAAACTTTTCCCCTTTCACCCCTAACCCATGTCCTCTGGTTTGTTTCTCACCCACCCTCAGTGGAAAAAGCCAACCTACATTTACTCTGTCTGTCCCCCTCATAATTTTAAATACCTCGATTAAATCTCCCCTCATTCTTCTACACTCCAGGGAATAAAGTCCTAACCTATTTAACCTTTCCCTGTAACTCAGTTCCTGAAGTCTGGGCAACATCCTAGTAAATCTTCTCTGCACTCTTTCTATCTTATTGATATCTTTCCTATAGTTCAGTGATCAAAACTGCACACAATTCACCAAATCTGACCTCACCAATGTCGAGACAACTTTACCATAACATCCCAACTCCTGTACTCAATACTTTGATTTATGAAGGCCAAGATGCCAAAAGGTCTCTTTACAACCCTGTCCACCTGTGACGCCACTTTCAGGGAATTATGTATCTATTCCCAGATCCCTCTGTTCTACTGCACTCCTCAGTGCCCGACCATTTACTGTGTACGTCCTTTCTTGGTTTGTCCTTCCAAAATGCAAAACCTCACACTTGTCTGCATTAAATTCCATCTGCCATTTTTCAGCCCATTTTACCAGCTGGTCCAGATCCCTCTGCAAGTTCCTCTACACTATTAAGAATCCTGCCAATAACCACATTCTCTGCCTTCAAGTTTGACCTTCATGGAGGACAGTGTATATTTTCAAGTTGTAGGGAGGGTGAATGGATCTGTGGTGTGGAGGTGCCTGTACCTGGGTGCTCGTCCTTCCAGATAATGAGCTCCTATGTTTGACCATGCCTTGGGGAAGTGATTATCTGTGTCTCTGACCCTCTCTGCAGATTGTCGGCCTCAATGTGGACTGACAGAGTATCGGTGCTGGACAGGTCACTGTGTGGCCTACACTCAGAGATGCGATGGCCAGGATGATTGTGGGGATTTCAGTGATGAACACCAGTGTGTGTGTGGTCCAGGACAGTTCCAGTGTCCAGATGACAGGTGCCTGCAAAATGAGCAGCTCTGTGATGGGACAGAGGACTGTGATCCAGCGATGGACGAGCTGATCTGTCCAGGTGGGTTTGGCTGCAGGGTCCATCATTCTGGACTGAGGATACTTCAGGGGTTGGGACTTCACTGATCTGATCGTGCCGGGTCCCCGACCCCGCACGCCACGGGTCCCCGACCCCGCACGCCACGGGTCCCCGACCCCGCACGCCACGGGTCCCCGACCCCGCACGCCACGGGTCCCCGACCCCGCACGCCACGGGTCCCCGACCCCGCACGCCACGGGTCCCCGACCCCGCACGCCACGGGTCCCCGACCCCGCACGCCACGGGTCCCCGACCCCGCACGCCACGGGTCCCCGACCCCGCACGCCACGGGTCCCCGACCCCGCACGCCACGGGTCCCCGACCCCGCACGCCACGGGTCCCCGACCCCGCACGCCACGGGTCCCCGACCCCGCACGCCACGGGTCCCCGACCCCGCACGCCACGGGTCCCCGACCCCGCACGCCACGGGTCCCCGACCCCGCACGCCACGGGTCCCCGACCCCGCACGCCACGGGTCCCCGACCCCGCACGCCACGGGTCCCCGACCCCGCACGCCACGGGTCCCCGACCCCGCACGCCACGGGTCCCCGACCCCGCACGCCACGGGTCCCCGACCCCGCACGCCACGGGTCCCCGACCCCGCACGCCACGGGTCCCCGACCCCGCACGCCACGGGTCCCGTGTTGTAAAGCTATCACATGGAGTTCCAACTGTGATCCATTCCCACATCCTCCTGCGGTGAACCTACCTTCTGCACCCTTCACCCGTGCTGCCGCTTTCCAGAAACCCACCCCCTCCCCAACCCCCAGATTTCCCCCTTGTTCGACGCCACTCCTTACTGCCCTGCCATCTCCTGTATGTGCCCGACTCCCATTTGACTTCCCAAATGGATCACTGTGTACCTTGTGGGATGAAGTTCCACCAGCCAACGCTTCGCCCAACATTCCACCCGGACCCTGTCCTGTTGCAGCCTTCGACTATCTTCCCCGTTATCTTCGCTGCTGCCAACCTTCGTGTCATCCCTCTGCTTCTGCCCACGAGGTCTCTGGGAGCATTTAACAAGGAGGTGGGTTCATTTTTGAAAAATGAGAATATAAAGTATTCAGGGCAGAGGTGTGGGGACCGTGTGGGCTATTGGTGAGGCTCCGGATTGAGAACTGTGTGTAGTTCTGGTCACCTCTTCACTGGATACACCAGGATTTGTTCAGGCCCGGAAACATCACTTTGTTGGGGCGGGGGGTTGCTGCAGATGTTCTTTTTGGGGTTAGGAGGAGGCTGAGGAGAGGATATTGATAGGGTAAAGGGGTAGCAACAGGAATCAGGGGAGTGTGGCAGGGGTCTGAAAGGGCAGGAGAGGCAGAGACTGTCCCAACATGCCTCAACCCACTCAGGGCCAGCAAGCCAGGCCCGGGAGCTGTTTGTCTGTGCTCCCTCCTCATACCACACTTCCACGAATGGAACCATTCTGTTTAACGTGTGGGGCTTCCCCTGTTGTGTCTCCCCAGTGGTGCCCGCGTGTCGGCATTATGAATTTGAGTGTGCAAGTGGAGAGTGCACCCCTCAGGGCTGGGTGTGCGACCAGGAGCTGGACTGTGCGGACGGAAGCGATGAAAATGACTGCAACAGGACGTGTGGAGTGGGAGAGTTCCAGTGTGCAGGGAGCAGCCAGTGCATCCAACACTGGCATCTGTGTGACGGTGCCCCACACTGCGCTGACCATGCTGACGAAGATGTAGATATCTGTGGTGAGTTCCTGTGCTGGAGTGCATGCGCCCTCGGAGAAGACCAAATGGCAGCAGGAGCAGAACTCTGTCCATCGTCTGCTCTCCCACTCATAGACTTAGAACACTACAGCCCTCGATGTTGTGCTGACCCATCTATTCCTGCCAAAAAAATGTTATAAACCCTCCCTACCCCATTACCCTCTATTTTTCTTCCATCCAAATGTCTGTCTAAGAGTCTCTTAAATGCCCATAATGTTCCAGCCTCCACCACCATCCCTGGCAAGGTATTCCTACCTCCCACCACTCTCTGTGTTTAAAAAAAACAAACCCATATGTCTTCCCCAAACTTCCCTCCCTTCACTTTGTACACATGTCCTTTGGTATTTGCTATTCCTGCCCTGGGAAACAAATGCTGGCCTCTCAGAATCTTGTAGATCTCTATTAAGTCTCCTCTCATCCTTCTACGCTCCAAAGAGAAAAGTCCCAGCTCTGCTCACCTTGCCTCATGAGACTTGTTGCCCAATCCAGGCAACATCCTGGTAAATTTCCTCTGCCCCCTCTCCACAGCTTCCACATCCTTCCTGTAATGAGGGGGTGACCAGAACTGAACACAATACTCTAAGGGTGGTCTCATCATGACCTCTCTACCCCTAAACTCAATCCCCCTATTAATGAATTCCAGCATCCCATTGGCCTTCTTAACTATCCCATCAGCCTGTGCAGAGACCTTCAGGGACCCCAAGGTCCCTCTGTTCATCCACCCTCCTAGTAGCCGACCATTAACCCTGTTCTCAGCCTTCTGGTTTGTCCTTCCAAAATGCATCACCTCACACTCATTTAGAAGATGGTTGATCTTTTACTTCTGAGAACAGAGAAAAGCACAATGCAGGAACAGGCCCTTCTGCCCAGGTGTCTGTGCTGAACATGTGCAGCACAGTTGGAATAGCGATTAGAGCAACACCGTTACAGCACCAGCGATCAGGACCGGGGTTCGAATTGCGCGCTGTCTGTATGTAGTTTGTTCGTTCTCCCCGTGTCTGCGTGGGATTTCCCTGGGGACTCCAGGTTCCTCCCACCCTTCTAAAATGTTCTAAGTTGTAGATTAATTGGGTGTAATTGGGCAGCATGGGCTCGTGGGCTGAAAGGGGCTGTTACCGTGCTGGATGTCTAAAAAAAAAAATTTAAATTTAAAATTTAAAAATGTAACAATGATGTTCTACTCAAATAAAAACTGGTGCTTGTCCCCACGAGATCTCCCTCCGCCCCCTTCATATCCGAGTGTCTGAATAGAAGCCTCTTAAACGCAACTATCGTTCTTGCTTCCACCCCACCATGGCAGCCCATTCCAGCACCCACCACTTGGTGTGAAATATCACCTTAAACACACTCGTCCTCCAGTGAGTGACACTTCCACTCTGGGGACAAGATTCTGACTGCCCGCCCTATTGATGCCTCAGGATTTTATAGTCCTCTGTCAGGTCTCCCCTTGGCCTCTGACACTCCAGAGGAAACCCAATTTGTCCAACCTCTCCCCACAACTCACCCTCTAAACCACCAACATCCTGGTGAACCTCTTCCCTCCCTTTCCAAAGCCTCCACATCCTTCCTGTGATGGGGCGGCCAGAATCACACACTATTATATTGCTGCATGTGACCTCCTTACATTTGTACTCAGTGGGGCACCCAGTGAAGCCAAGCATTCCACACACCTTTACCATCTGCCTTTCTGTGATCCAGCCAGTTCTGTATCCAATCAACTCATCTGCACCTTCTGAATCAGCCTATTATGAGGGACCTTGTCAAGAGCCTTACTAAACCCCATGTAAACAGCATACACTGCCCTACCCTCATCAACTGCTTGTATCACCTCCCAAAAAACTCAAAATTCTATGTCCTCTCCAACGAGTTCCCTGTCACTGATGTGAGGATAATCCCACATTATCCCTTTTTCCCTTGTGGAACCAAGGGACAAGACCAGCCACCCTCCAGTCCTCCGGGACCTCTCCTGTCACTACTGAGGATGCAGAGATCTTTGTCAAGGCCCCAGCAATCTCCTCACTGCCTCTTTCAGTAACCAGGGATGTCTCACATCAGGCCCAGGGGACCTGTCCACCTCAATGCCCAACACGACCTCCTTCCTGATCTCAGAATGCCCCCACACATGAACATTCTCCAGATGATGTTCCCTCTCACTCTGCATCACCTTCTCCGTGGTGAACACCAACACACACCTCCTGGTCTCTGTCCATGACCTTCTCCATGATCTCTGTCTGTGACCTTCTCCGTGGTGGACACCAACACACACCTCCTGGTCTATGTTCGTGATCTTCTCCGTGGTGAACATCACACACACCTCCTGTCTCTGTCCGTGATCTTCTCCGAGGTGAACATCACACACACCTCCTGGTCTCTCTCCGTGACCTTCTCCATGATGAACACCATGTCTCTGTCCATGACGTTCTCCATGGTCTCTGTCTGTGACCTTCTCTGTGGTGGACACCAACACACACCTCCTGGTCTCTGTTCGTGATCTTCTCCATGGTGAACATCACACACACCTCCTGTCTCTGTCCGTGATCTTCTCCGAGGTGAACATCACACACACCTCCTGGTCTCTGTCCGTGACCTTCTCTTTTTTTTTTAAATTTTTTATTTTTCAAACCATAAATCACATTAACCATGGAACACACTTTTTCCTTTTCACACATATACAGTGCCATTTTCTCCCCCCCCCTCCCTCCTCCCATCCCACCCTCCCTACCTCCCCCCTCCTGTCCATTTAAGGTATAAAATCTAGGATACATTAAACCAGTCAGACAATGTTGTCATTCAATAAAAATACACCAGAAATTCTACTGAGTCCATTCTTTTCATTTCCTTTTCCTTCCGTTAACTTAGGTAATGATTGTCCCCGGTAGGTTTTCGCTATTGTATTTAATGTAAGGCTCCCATATTTGTTTGAATATTTCAATATTATTTCTTAAACTATATGTTATTTTTTCTAATGGAATACATTTATTCATTTCTATATACCATTGTTGTATTTTCAAATTATCTTCCCATTTCCAGGTTGACATAATACATTTTTTTGCTACGGCTAGAGCTCCAATGCTCTAAATTGTCCTGTAATTTTTTCATTAGTGGATAATAATTGAGTTTATATAGTTGGCCGAGATTTTTGTTTATTTGTACACCTAGGTATCTTATTGCTTGCATTTGCCATCTGAATGGTGATTCCTTCTTAAATTTTGAGAAATCCGCATTATTCATAGGCATTGCTTCACTTTTATTTACGTTAATCTTGTAACCCAACACTTCTCCATATTCCTTCAATTTCTTATATAATTCTTTTATTGATAGTTCTGGTTCTGTTAAGTACACTATAACATCATCCGCAAATAAACTGATTTTATATACCTTGTCTTTTATTTTAATTCCTTTTATATTATTTTCTGTTCTTATCAATTCTGCTAGTGGTTCTATAGCTAACGCAAACAATAAAGGTGATAGTGGGCATCCCTGCCATGTTGACCTGCTTAAGTTAAATTGCTTTGATACATGTCCATTTACTGTCACTTTCGCTAACGGTCCCTTATATAATGCTTTAATCCAATTAATATACTTCTCCGGTAAACTGAATTTTTGCAATACTTTGAATAAATAATTCCATTCTACTCTGTCAAAGGGCTTCTCTGCGTCTAAAGCAACTGCTACTGTTGGCGCTTTACTCCCTTCTACTGCATGAATTAAGTTAATAAATTTACAAATATTGTCTGTTGTGCGTCTTTTTTTGATAAATCCAGTTTGGTCTAAATTTACCATTTTCGGTACATAATCTGCTAATCTGTTTGCTAATAGTTTAGCTATTATCTTATAATCTGTGTTAAGTAAAGATATTGGTCTATATGACGCTGGTGCGAGTGGATCTTTCCCTTGCTTTAGTATTACTGTAATTATTGCTGTTTTACATGAATCTGGTAAGCTTTGTGTTTTATCAATCTGGTTGATTACTTCCAGGAGGGGCGGAATTAATAAGTCTTTAAATGTTTTGTAGAATTCTATTGGGAATCCATCCTCTCCTTGTGTCTTATTATTTGGTAATTTTTTTATTATCTCTTGTATTTCTACTATTCCAAATGGCTCTGTTAATTTATTTTGTTCCTCTATTTGTAGTTTTGGTAGTTCAATTTTAGTCAGAAATTCATCTATTTTCCCTTCTTTCCCTTCGTTTTCAGTTCGGTATAATTGTTCATAGAATTCTCTAAAGTTTTCATTGATCTCCGTTGGATTATTTGTGATTTGTTTGTCCTTTTTCCTTGATACCAATACCATTTTCTTAGCTTGTTCTGTCTGAAGCTGCCATGCTAGAATTTTGTGCGTTTTTTCCCCTAGTTCATAATATTTCTGTTTTGTCTTCATTATATTCTTCTCCACCTTATATGTTTGTAGTGTTTCATATATTATTTTTTTATCCGCCAATTCTCTTCTTTTAGTTGTATCTTCCTTCATTGCTAATTCTTTTTCTATATTTACTATTTCCCTTTCCAACTGCTCTGTTTCCTGATTATAGTCCTTCTTCACCTTGGTTACATAACTTATTATTTGCCCTCTAATGAACGCTTTCATTGCATCCCATAGTATAAACTTATCTTCCACTGATTCCGTATTTATTTCAAAATACATTTTTATTTGTTTTTCAATAAATTCTCTAAAATCCTGCCTTTTGAGTAACATGGAGTTTAATCTCCATCTATACATCCTTGGAGGGATGTCCTCTAACTCTATTGTCAATATCAAGGGTGAATGGTCCGATAATATTCTAGCTTTATATTCTGTTTTTCTTACTCTATCTTGCATACGAGCTGATAACAAAAATAGGTCTATTCTTGAGTATGTTTTATGTCTAGCCGAGTAATATGAATATTCCTTTTCCTTTGGGTGTTGTTTCCTCCATGTATCCAAAAGTTGCATTTCTTCCATCGATTTAATTATAAATTTGGTTACTTTGTTCTTTCTGTTAATGTTTTTCCCAGTTTTGTCCATATTTGAATCCAAATTCAGGTTGAAATCCCCTCCTATTAATATGTTCCCTTGCGTATCTGCTACCTTCAAAAAGATATCTTGCATAAACTTTTGATCTTCTTCGTTAGGTGAATATACATTGAGTAGATTCCAAAACTCCGAATATATCTGACATTTTATCATTACATATCTCCCTGCTGGATCTATTATTTCCTCTTCTATTTTAAATGGCACCTTTTTACTAATTAATATAGCTACTCCTCTTGCTTTTGAATTATACGATGCTGCTGTTACGTGTCCTACCCAATCTCTCTTTAATTTCTTGTGCTCCAATTCAGTTAAATGTGTTTCTTGCACAAATGCTATATCAATTTTTTCTTTTTTCAGTAAATTTAACAGTTTCTTCCTTTTAATTTGGTTATGTATTCCATTAATATTTAAAGTCATATAGTTCAACGTAGCCATTTTATGCTTTGTTTATCTTCCCTTTCCGTTTCTCCATCATTACCTTTCCTTCTTATCCATTTCTGTTTTCTTGTTTTAAACCCTTTATAAGACAACATTCCTAAAACATCAAACATTTTCCTTATTCTCCTATTTAAAACTTCTTTAGCCCCAATCTCCCCTTCCCCTCCTGAGTTGTCCTTTATCCCTTGTCGGACAACCACATCTCCCCTCTCCATTTGGATTTGCGAATTCACTCACAAGCGTCAGCTGATTTTGCAGTGACCACAACTCCTCCCCACCCAGCCCCCCCAGAAAAGATTTCACTTTTCATATGTAACAAAGGTCACTCTTTTAGTTCCCTCCTTATTCCCTCTATTCCATTTCCTTCCCTTATTAATTCTTGTCTATACTATCTATATTTCCTCTAAATACGGATACATTCATGTATGCACATTATACATATACACACATATACCTCTTTACCTACATACATATAAATCGTGGTTATTTTTACTCTTATTACATATCTTCATCTCTCTGGTTGTTTTGTAGTTGTTCTGCAAATTTCCTTGCTTCCTCTGGATCCGAGAATAGTTTTTTTTTCCATGAGATCGTTTTCGATGTATTGAACTCCTTTCTCTTCTTCAGGAGTTCAAAACTTATGTGTCTTTTTAGTTCTCAGTCTTTTGTACTCTCGTTACACGTCTTCATCCCTCAGTCTATTTTGTAATTGTTCTGCAAATTTTCGTGCTTCCTCTGGATCCAAGAATAGTCTGTTTTGTTGTCCTGGAATAAATATTTTCAATACCGCTGGATGCTTTAGTATAAATTTATACCCTTTCTTCCATAAAATCGCCTTTGCTGTATTGAACTCCTTTCTCTTCTTCAGGAGTTCAAAACTTATATCTGGATAAATGAAGATTTTTTGCCCTTTGTACTCCAGTGGCTTGTTGCCCCCTCTTACTTTTTCCATTGTCTTCTCCAGTACCTTTTCTCTTGTAGTATATCTTAGGAATTTTACTAAAATAGATCTTGGCTTTTGTTGTGGTTGTGGTTTAAAGGCCAATGCTCTATGTGCCCTTTCTATTTCCATTTCTTGCTGTAGTTATGGACATCCTAGGATCCTGGGGATCCAATCTTTTATAAACTCTCTCATATTCTTGCCTTCTTCATCTTCCTTAAGGCCCACTATCTTTATGTTATTTCTTCAGTTATAATTTTCCATTTTTTCTATTTTCTGAGCTAACAGCTCTTGTGTCTCTATAACTTTTTTATTAGATTCCTCTAATTTCTTTTTTAAGTCCTCTACCTCCATTTCTACTGCTGCTTCCCGCTCTTCCATCTTGTCCATTCTCTTTCCCATTTCTGTTAAGGTCATCTCTATTTTATTCATTTTCTCTTCTGTATTGTTTATTCTTCTTAAATCATTAAATTCTTGCGCTTGCCATTCCTTAAATGATTCCATGTATTCTTTAATAAGAGAAAGTATATCCTTTATCTTGCCTTTCCCTTCTTCTTCTATTTCACTGTACTCTTCCTCTTCCTCTTCTTCCTCTGGGTTGGCCATCTGTTGTTTCTTTGTTGCCCTTTTCTTCTCTTCTTTCTTGTTTTCGTTGTCTTCTATGTTCTCCTCAGCTGCAGGTGTTCTGCAGCTGTCATTGCCGGCTGTGGAGATCGACTCCCCAGCTGGTCACCCCTCCCGTCAGTGTGTTTTTTTGCATGCGCATGCGCGGTTACGCACCTTTACTCGGCTCAGCGAGCCATTTTTGTAGTCCACTTTTTACCGACCTGAGGGAGCGGGTTTCTCTCTCCACCGCGGGCCTCTTCGAACAGGTAAGGCCTTCTCCTTCTTCTTCCGTTGTCTTCTCTTCCTCTCTTCTTACCGTTGGTTTCGATTTTTCTTTTTTCGTCACCATCTTCTTTCCACCCTTATACTCACTTTTCTTTAATTTTTATTTTTGTGCCTTTGTGTTTTCCTTTGTTTTTTCCGACTTTTCTGGAGAGGGCTGGAGTTCAGCGTCCGGCCACTACTCCATCACATGACTCCCCCGTCCGTGACCTTCTCCATGATGAACACCAACACACACCTCCTGGTCTCTGTCCGTGACCTTCTCCATGATGGACACCAACACACACCTCCTGGTCTCTGTCCGTGACCTTCTCCATTGAACTGGGTCACAGGGAGAAGGGGACAGCTCCACATTCAGTGGGGCAAAGCTTGTGGTGGGGCGGGAGGGCTGAGGCAGGTTGCAGCCTGGGTCAGGAATGCCTATGCTTCTGCCTGCAGGCTCAGTGAGTATCCCCTCCTGCCTGGACAGCTTCTCCTGCAGTAACAAGATGTGCATCCCACACAGCCGCACCTGCAATGGCTTCGCTGACTGTCCCCTGGCTGAGGACGAGCTCAACTGTGGTGAGTGGGGGAGGGCTGGGATGGGTGGCTGTGGGAGATGGTGAAGTTGGGGAGAGGAGGGAGAGGTCAGGTGTGGCTGTGGGATGAGGGGATGGGTGTGCATGTGGGAGGCTGCAGCAAGAGGTCAGGGATGTGTGTGGAGGGTGGGGTGAGGAGTGGGGAGAGCTAAGGGGCCAGGGATGGGTGTGGGGATGAGGAGGTATATGTGGGTGGATGCCGGGAGAGGTCAGGGATGGGTGTGGAAGGAGGGGTGGTTGTGGAGGGTAGGAACAATGATGGGTGGGTGGGGAGTTGGGTGGGTGTGGAGGGAGAGGAGAGTGGAGAGGTCAGGGTGGGTGTGGAGGGTGGGGAGAGTGGAGGAGTCAGGGGAGGGTGGGAAGAGTGGAGGGGTCAGGGGTGGATGTGGAAGGTGGGGAGAGTGGAGGGGTCAGTGGTACGTGTGGAGGGTAGGGAGAATGGAGAGGCCAGGGGTGGGTTTGGAGAGGGGTGAGTGGAGGGATCAGGGTGGTTGTGGAGATGTCAGGGTTGGGTAGGGAGAGTGGAGGGGTCAGAGGTGGGTGTGGAGGGAGGAAGGGAAGAGTGGAGGGGTCAGGGATGGTTGTGGAGGGTGGGGAGAGTCAAGGGGTTAGGGGTGGTTGTGGAGGTTGGGGAGAGTGGAGGGGTCAGGGGTGAGTGTGGAAGGTGGCTGCCTGGAGGTGTCAGGGATGGTTCTGGAGGGTGGGGAGAGTCAAGGGGTCAGGGGTGGTTCTGGAGGGTGGGGAGAGTGGAGGGGTCAGGGGTGGGTGGGGAGAGTGTAGGCGTGAGGAGTGGGTGTGTAGTGGGGAGAGTGGAATGGTCACATGT
Source organism: Narcine bancroftii (assembly GCF_036971445.1). Taxonomy (NCBI): domain Eukaryota; kingdom Metazoa; phylum Chordata; class Chondrichthyes; order Torpediniformes; family Narcinidae; genus Narcine; species Narcine bancroftii. The sequence goes on from NC_091470.1 coordinate 374,540,844, forward strand.
GGGTGTGGAGGGATTATGTGTGGGTGTGGAGGGTAGAAAGTGGAGGGATCAGGTAGGTGTGGAGAATGAAGAGGTCAGGATTGAGTGGGGAGAGTGGAGGGCTTACATAGGTGTGGAGGGTAGAGAGAGTGGAGGGATCAGGGGTAGGTGGAGGGTGGGGAGAATGAAGGAATCAGGAATGGGTGTGGAGGATGGGGAGAGTGGACAGGTCAGAGATGAATGTGGACGGTGGGTAGAGTCCAGGGTTCATGGATGGTTGTAGAGGATGGCAAGAATGGAGGGATCAGGGATGGGTATGGAAGGAGGGAGAGTGAAAGAGTCAGGGGTGGGTGTGGAGGGAGGGGAGAGTGGAGGGGTGAAGGGAGGGTGGGGAGTGTAGAGGGATCTGTGGTAGGTGTGGAGGGAGGGAAGGAAGAGTGGAGGGTTCACGTGGGTGTGGAGGGTAGAGAGTGGAGGGATCAGGAGTGGGTGTGGTGGGTGGGGAGAGTGGAGTAGTCGGGTTGGTGTGGAGGGTGGGGAGAATTAAGGAGTCAGGGGTGAGTGTGGGGGGTGGGGATAGTGGAGGGAGCATAGGTGGGTGGGGAGAGTGTAGGCATGATGAGTGGGAGTGGTGGATGGGGAGAGTGGAAGGGTCACGTGTGGGTGTGGAGGGTAGAGAGTTGAGGGATCAAGGGTAGGTGTGGATGGTGGGGAGAATGAAGGGGTTGGGGTAGGTGTGGTGGGAGGGGAGAGTGGAGGGACGAGGGGTGTTTGGGGAGACTGGAGGGGTCAGGGATGGTTGGGGAGAGTTGAGGAGCGGATGTGGTGAGTGGGGAAAGTGGAGGGGTCACGTGTGGATGTGAAGGTTAGAGAGAGTGCAGGGAGCAGGGGTTGGTGTGGAGGGTGGGGAAAATGAAGCAGAGGCGGGTGTGGGGATTGGGGATAGTGGAGAGTGCAGGGGTGGGTGTGGAGAGTGGGGTGAGTGGAGGGATCAGCAGCGGGTGGGGAGAATGTAGGCGTAAGGAGTTGGTGTGGTGGTTGGGGAGAGTGGAGGACTCATGTGTGGGTAGGGAGAGTGGAGGGCTCATGTGTGGGTGGGGAGAGTGGAGGGGTCATGTGTGGGTGGGGAGAGTGGAGGGCTCATGTGTGGGTGGGGAGAGTGGAGGGCTCGTGTGTGGGTGGGGAGAGTGGAGGGCTCATGTGTGGGTGGGGAGAGTGGTGGGCTCATGTGTGGGTGGGGAGAGTGGAGGGCTCATGTGTGGGTGGGGAGAGTGGAGGGCTCATGTGTGGGTGGGGAGAGTGGAGGGCTCATGTGTGGGTGGGGAGAGTGGAGGGCTCATGTGTGGGTGGGGAGAGTGGTGGGCTCATGTGTGGGTGGGGAGAGTGGAGGGCTCATGTGTGGGTGGGGAGAGTGGAGGGCTCATGTGTGGGTGGGGAGAGTGGAGGGCTCATGTGTGGGTGGGGAGAGTGGAGGGCTCATGTGTGGGTGGGGAGAGGGGAGGGCTCATGTGTGGGTGGGGAGAGGGGAGGGCTCATGTGTGGGTGGGGAGAGTGGAGGGGTCGGGTGGGTGGGGAGAGTGGAGGGGTCATGTGTGGGTGGGGAGAGTGGAGGGCTCATGTGTGGGTGGGGAGAGTGGAGGGCTCATGTGTGGGTGGGGAGAGTGGAGGGGTCGGGTGGGTGGGGAGAGTGGAGGGGTCATGTGTGGGTGGGGAGAGTGGAGGGCTCATGTGTGGGTGGGGAGAGTGGAGGGCTCATGTGTGGGTGGGGAGAGTGGAGGGGTCAGGTGGGTGGGGAGAGTGGAGGGGTCATGTGTGGGTGGGGAGAGTGGAGGGCTCATGTGTGGGTGGGGAGAGTGGAGGGGTCGGGTGGGTGTGGAGGGTGGGGAGAGTAGTGGGGCCAGGGATGGGTGTGGAAGATGGGAGGGTGGAGGCATCAGGGATGGGTGTGGAGGGTGGGGAGAGTGGAGGTGTCAAGGGTAGGTGGGGAGCGTGGAGGGCTCAGGGTTCGTTGTGCAAGGGTCGTGGTGGCTGTGGGGAGAGTGGAAGGGTCAGGGGTGGGTGTGGAGGGAGGGAAGGAAGAGTGGAGGGGTCGGATGGGTGTGGTGGGAGGGGAATGTGGAGGGGTGGGGAGAGTGGAGGGATCAGCGATGGGTGTGGAGGGAGGGAGGGAAGAGTGGAAGGGTCAGGGGTGGTTGTCGAGGGTTCGGGTGTGTGTGGAGGGAAAAGTGAGGGGTCATGTGTAGGTATGGAGGGTAAAGAGTAGAGGGATCGGGGTAGGTGTGGATGGTGGGAGAATGAAGGGGTCAAGGGTGAGTGTGGAAGGAAAGAGTGGAGTGGTCAGGGATGGTTCTGGAGGGTGGGGAGAGTCAAGGGTTCAGTGGTGGTTGTGGAGGATGGGGAGAGTGGAAGGGTCGGGTGGGTGGGGAGAGTGGAGGGGTCATGTGTGGGTGGGGAGAGTGGAGGGCTCATGTGTGGGTGGGGAGAGTGGAGGGCTCATGTGTGGGTGGGGAGAGTGGAGGGCTCATGTGTGGGTGGGGAGAGTGGAGGGCTCATGTGTGGGTGGGGAGAGTGGAGGGGTCATGTGTGGGTGGGGAGAGTGGAGGGCTCATGTGTGGGTGGGGAGAGTGGAGGGGTCGGGTGGGTGTGGAGGGTGGGGAGAGTAGTGGGGCCAGGGATGGGTGTGGAAGATGGGAGAGTGGAGGCATCAGGAATGGGTGTGGAGGGTGGGGAGAGTGGAGGTGTCAAGGGTGGGTGGGGAGCGTGGAGGGCTCAGGGTTCGTTGTGCAAGGGCCGTGGTGTCTGTGGGGAGAGTGGAAGGGTCAGGGGTGGGTGTGGAGGGAGGGAAGGAAGAGTGGAGGGGTCGGATGGGTGTGGTGAGAGGGGAATGTGGAGGGGTGGGGAGAGTGGAGGGATCAGCGATGGGTGTGGAGGGAGGGAGGGAAGAGTGGAAGGGTCAGGGGTGGTTGTCGAGGGTTCGGGTGTGTGTGGAGGGAAAAGTGAGAGGTCATGTGTAGGTATGGAGAATAAAGAGTAGAGGGATCGGGGTAGGTGTGGATGGTGGGAGAATGAAGAGGTCAAGGGTGAGTGTGGAAGGAAAGAGTGGAGTGGTCAGGGATGGTTCTGGAGGGTGGGGAGAGTCAAGGGTTCAGTGGTGGTTGTGGAGGATGGGGAGAGTGGAAGGGTCGGTTGGGTGTGGTGGGAGGGGAAAGTGGAGGGGTGAGGGGATGGTGGGGAGTGATGGGTCGTCGTGGGTGTGGAGGGAGGGAGGGAAGTGTGGAGGGAGGGAGGGAAGTGTGGAGGGGTCAGGGGTGGTTGTGGAGGGTTCGGGATGTGTGTGGAGGGTGGGGAGAGTGGAGGGGTGGGTGTGGAGGGAGAGAGGGAAAAATGGAGGGTTCAGATGTGGGTGTGGATAGTGGGGAGACTGGAGGAGTCAAGGGTGGTTGTGGAGGGTGGGGAGAGTGGAGGGGTCAGTTGGGTGTGGTGGGAGGGGAAAGTGGAGGGGCGAGGGGAGGGTGGTGAGAGTGGAGGGGTCGTGGTGGGTGTGGAGGGAGGGAGTAAGGGAAGAGTGGAGGGATCAGGGTGGGTGTGGAGGGAGGGAAGAGTGGAGTGATCGGGGTGAGTGGGGTGAGTGGAGGGGTCAGGTTTGTGTGTGGAGTGTTCAGGGATGGGTTGTGAGAGTGGAGGGGTCAGTGGTTGGAGTGGAGGGTGGGGAGAGTGGAGGGGTCATGGATGGATGTGGAGTGTGTGTAGCGTGTAGGGTTCTGGGATAATTGTGGAGAGAGGGGAGAGTGGAGTGGTGAGGGGTGGGTGTGGAAGTCAGGGGAGAGTGGAGGGGTCAGGGATGAATATGGAGGGTGGGCACAGTTCAGGGATTAGGGTGGATGTGGAGGGTGGGAGAGTGGAAGGTCAAGGGTGGGTGAGGAGCATGGAGGGGTCAGGGGTGGTTGTGGAGGGTGGGGAGTCTGGAGGAGTCAGGGGTGGTTGTGGAGGGTGGAGAATCTGGAGGGGTCAGGTATTTTTGTGGAGCATGGGGAGAGTGGAGGGCTGAGGGGTGGCATTAGAGGGTGGTGAGAGTGGAGGGGTCAGGGGTGGGTGGGGCGTGTGGAGTGGTCAGGGTAATTTTGAAGGGTGGGGAGAGTGGAGGGATCACGAATGGGTGTGGAGTGTTCAGGGATGAATGGGGAGAGTGGAGGGTGGGGTGATTGGAGGGGTCAGAGAAGAATGTGGAGGGTGGGCAGAGTGCAGGGGTCAAGGTGGATATGGATGGTGGGGAGGAGTGGAGGTGTTAAGGTTGGGTGGGGAGTGTTGAGGGCTCAGGGTTGGTTGTGAAGGGGTAAGGGTGTGTGTGGAGGGTGGGGAGAGTGGAGGGGTCATGGTGGGTTTGGAGGGAGGGAAGATTGGAGAGATCAGGGGTGGGTGTGGAGGGAGGGAAGAGTGGAGTGGTCAGGGGTGGGTGGGGAGAGAGGAGGGGTAATGTGTGGGTGTGGAGGGTAGAGAGAGTGGAGGGATTAGGGGTAGGTGTGGAGGGTGGGGAGTGTGTAGTGGTGAGGGAGGGTGAGGAGATTGGAGGAGTCAGGGGTGGGTGTGGAGGTTCAGAGGGAAGAGTGGAGGGATCAGGGGTGGGTGGGGAGAGTGGAGTGGTCACGTGTGGGGGTGGAGGGTAGAGAGAGTGGAGGGATCAGTGGAGGGTGGGGAGAGTCAAGGCGTCAGGGGTAATTGTGGAGTGTGGGGAGAATGAAGGATTCGGGTGGGTGTGGAGGGGTCAGGGGTGTGTGTGGGAGGGGTCAGGAGTAGTTGTTGAGGGTGGGGAGAATGAAGTATTTGGGTGGGTGTGGAGGGTGGGGAGTGGAGGGAGCAGGGGTGGGTGTGGAGGGGTCAGGGGTGGGTGTGGAGGATGGAGAGAATGAAGAATTCAGGTGAGTGTGGAGGGTGGGGATAGTAGAGGGTTTGAGTGGATGTGGAGGGGTCAGGGGTGGGTGTGGAGGGGTCAGGGGTGGGTGTGGAGGGGTCAGGAGTGGGTGTGGAGGGGTCAGGAGTGGGTGTGGAGGGGTCAA
>NC_091470.1:374546076-374624270 GCF_036971445.1 Narcine bancroftii
TCCTCCCCCCCCTTCATCCCCCCCTTCATCCCCTCCCCCCTTCATCCCCTCCCCCCTTCATCCCCTCCCCCCCTTCATCCCCTCCCCCCTTTCATCCCCTCCCTCCTTTCATCCCCTCCCTCCCTTCATCCCCTCCCTCCCTTCATCCCCTCCCTCCCTTCATCCCCTCCCCCTTCATCCCCTCCCTCCATCCCCTCCCTCCCTTCATCCCCTCCCTCCCTTCATCCCCTCCCCCCTTCATCCCCTCCCCCTTCATCCCCTCCCCTTCATCCCCTCCCCCTTCATCCCCTCCCCCTTCATCCCCTCCCCCTTCATCCCCTCCCCCTTCATCCCCTCCCCCTTCATCCTCTCCCCCTTCATCCCCTCCCCCTTCATCCCCTCCCCCTTCATCCCCTCCCCCTTCATCCCCTCCCCCCTTCATCCCCTCCCCCATCCCCCTCCCCCCTTCATCCCCTCCCCCATCCCCCTCCCCCTTCATCCCCTCCCCCATCCCCCTCCCCATCCCCCTCCCCCCTTCATCCCCTCCCCCCTTCATCCCCCTCCCCCATCCCCATCCCCCTCCCCCAACCTCCCATCCCCCATCGCCGAATAGAGCTGGTTTCCCCTACGCCACTGGCCTTGGTTGGAATGAGACGTTAACCGGCTGCCAGGAATACCCCTGCTCCAACGGGATTTGCATTACCTTCACACAGGTGAGTGGGAGATTGGCCAGCAGAGGTGAGATGGTCTCCTGGTCATTGGGAGGTGCGAGTGATTGGCCAGTTGGTCACACAATTCTTGATGGGCAGGGAGTTTGTCCGTTGTGTTCACTGTCACGTGGAGACTGCTGGCATCCTGTCAACCCCTTGAGATCATTCGGCCATGGGGGTTTTCATGAGATGGCTGTGAGGATGGGGTAGAGGGGAATGAGATGTCTCTGGTGGGTGGGCTTGTGGAGAATCTTGGACATTGTAAGGGGCAGGATGTTCCAACGTTTGAATAGCCAGGGGCTGATTGGATGCAGTGAAATGCGAAAGTCTCCGGACACTTGCATCCCCTTTCGCACTTGCATCCCACTAAATTGGCGATTCAGTGGCCCAGGAAAAGAATGGGGATTTGGCTTTTCAGACTTGACCACTCCTAACTGGGACACTGAATCCTAACTGGGACACTGAACGCTTTCACTCTTGCAAAGAGCCATTCCTGTGGTTAGGACTGTTCTACCTTCTACCCGTGACATCGTGACACATCGACCTGCCCCAAATCCTGATCAATGTATTATAATCTTATATTTGAACATTATTAAGCTTTATGTAAAGCAAAGTATGAGCCCTTCAGCCCGTTGTTGTTTGTGCCAACCTATATAAACCTTTATAAGGGACCATGGGAAAGTTCTAACAATAAATAGCAATAGCAGACAGTCTTTAAACAGGGTAGGAAAGTTGGTTGCACCATCATGCTCAATTTATACAGCATGGGAAAGTTGGTCACGCTATCGGGTACAATTTATAAATACGTGGGGAAAAGTGATGGTGGACCTGCCCTCCCAGAATTGCCCAGTATTGCTATTTATTGCCTCTCTCTCTCACGCTGCGACTTTCCCCTCGCAAAGTTTATACCTTTATTTTAATGTTCCTTCATGTTCCTGCACTCATGCAAAAGCTTGGGTTATTTCAATCCCACAATGCAATTACCCGTTTCACACTTACCTGTTTGCAACTCCGGTGTCTGCAGATGCCAGGGTCAAGGGGTCGAGGCTATCAATCCACACCGTGAGATGACATCATCTGACACCAGTGCTGAGCTGATTTTGCTTTTACACTAGACACTTTAAAGGCTGATTGACGGTCAATTCCCAGGATCACTTGCAAGTGTCAAAGGGGCTTGTGATTAGAGTAAAAACACATAGAAATGCTAGAGGAACTCAGCCAATTTCACAGAGTCCATGGGAGACAAAGATATTTTACCGATGTTTCGGGCCGGAGTCCTTCAGGGAAGAAACAGAATGAGCCAGAAGAAGGAAATCTCAGAATTCAGACAGTGGAGGCCAGGGGAGGAAGACAGACCAAATAATGATGTAAGTTGGATACAATAAGTTGGAGATTCAGTGTAGGTGTGGACGGACTGTGTGTAACCTGGTGGATATTCAGTGTGGGTGTGTACGTGCTGTGTTTTACCTAGTGGAGATTCAGTGTGGGTGTGGACGGACTGTGTTTTACCTGGTGAAGATTCAGTGTGGGTGTGGACAGACTGTGTGTTACCTGGTGGAGATACAGTGTGGGTGTGTACGGGATGTGTGTTTCCTGTGGAGATTCAGTGTGGGTGTGTACGGGATGTGTGTTTCCTGGTGGAGATTCAGTGTGGGTGTGTACGGGCTGTGTGTAACCTGGTGGATATTTAGGATGGGTGTGTATTGGCTGTCTATTACCTGGTTGAGATTCAGGGTGGGTGTGTACGGGCTGTGTGTTACCTGGTGGAGATTTAGGGTGGGTGTGGATGGGCTGTGTGTTACCTGGTGGAGATTCAGTGTCGGAGTGTACGGAATGTCGTTTACTCCCTGATGTCTCGGTCTAGGTTTGCGACGGAATCAACGATTGCAATGATGGATCAGAGGAGATGAGAGGCTTCCCGTCAGATGAAATAAGTTGTGGCATTTGGTCCCCATGGGGATCGTGGAGCCATTGCAGCCGGACGTGTGAAGCTGGAATTCATTCTCGGCAGCGAGTGTGCGCCACGCAGACGGGGGATGTGTTGCGGCTGTGTCGAGGGAATGCCGTTCAGGCACAGCAATGCTTCACCCAAGCCTGCCCAGGTAGTCACCTGTTTGTGTCTGTCACTGTCCTTGTCTCTCTGTCTGGTGCCTTTGTTTCTCTGTCTGTCTGGTGCCTGATTTCTATCTACTTTTGGTCTGTCTGCTATTTCATACTCTCTCTCTCGCTATCTATGCGCTCGATCTGTTCTCTCTGCCCGGTTGACCATGCCAACCATCCGTACCCACGTCTGTCAGTTTCCCACTTTCTCCCAGCTGTAAACGCAGGTTGAGGATTGGGTATATACATCCTCTCGCTCTCGACATTTTCCCTACTGGTTTGTGGATCCTGTTGTCTTTCAACATAATGAACCTTGGACTCCAGCCCCCCTGACCCTGTCAACCTGGTGATCCCAGACCTCTGGCCAGTGACCAACCTTGCCATCCTGGAAACCTGCTGGTGACTCGACCATCCCTCCTGCCTATCCCATTGACACCCTGATGGTGACCCCTCCACCCCTCTCAGTTACACCCAAACTTTCAGTGGCCTTTTCCCTTCCCTGAATCCCTTGCCCCTCCAGTGACCCACCCATCCATCCTGGCCACCTCCTCCCACCCCAACCCCTCCAGATCTTCCTTAAGGGGAGGTTGTCATTGTGCGACTGTCCCATTTTCTCCCCTTCTGCAGAGGATGGTCAGTGGTCAGAGTGGACGGAGTGGTCAAATTGCAGCCAAGGTTGTGAGGGTCTGGTGATCCGGGAGAGGAGCTGTGAGATGCCTCGGAACGGAGGGAAGCCATGTCTTCAGCTCCCAGAATCGCTTCTCACTCTGGACATCAGTGAGTGACCTGTGACCTGGGCAGGGGAGTTGGCTGGGGTCAGAGAGCAAGCTGATGTAAGCTGTTCCAGGGGGTCGAGCCAAGCAGATGATGCTCTCTGCACCAACCCAGATTTATTCTCAGAGGACATACAAGACATCAGAGAATCCTCAGATTTGTTTCCCTCCAGGTTCGACTGAATTACCACTAATTGGTCGTGCAAAAAACCCTACACACAGCGTTAACATGCAAAGAAATAATGAGTCTCTGATTGAGTGTGTTGTTGAGGAGTTTGAGGGTGGAGGGGGAACAGCTGTTCCTGAACCTCTTTCTTAATGGCAGCAGCGAGAACAGAGCATGTCCTGGGTGGTGTGGATCCTTGATGATTGCTGCTGCTCTCCGACGGCAGTGTTCCGTGCAGATGTCTCGATAGTGGGGGAGGGTTTTGCCCGTGATGTCCTGGGCTGTGTCCACTAACTTTTGGAGGGCTTTACGCTCAGGGGTATAGGTGTCCCCGTACCAGCCTGTGATAAAAGCCTGTCAGCACATTGTCCACCAAACACCTGTAGAAATTTGCCAGGGTTTCCGCTAACATACCAAACCTCCTTAAACTCCTGAGGAAGTAGAGGCGCTGACGTGCTTTCTTCATGATGCCTTTAGTGTGCTGGGTCCAGGAAAGATCCTCCGGGATGGTGACTCCCAGTAACTTAAATTTGCTCCCCCTCTCCCCCTCTGACTCTCCCAATGATCACTGGATTGTATATCTCTGGCTTTCTCTTCCTGGAGTCAACAACCAGCTCCTTGGTTTTGGGGACATTGAGTCTAAGGTTGTTGTTGGTCTTCTGGAGGAAGCCCCTCTTGCTCCCTTCTGAACTGCCTCATTAACCCATTGAGGAGGGCATATCCACATCATCCCCAGCCTTCCCTCCACACATTCCTGCATCTTCATACACTCTTATTTCATTCCCCTGACCTGAGATGTTACCTCTGTATCTCTCTCCAAAGATGTTACTTTACCTGCTGAGAGTTGCAGCACTTTCTGATTTTATCTTGCTCCTGCTCTCTCTTCTGCAGGTCCCTGTCATTTGGACAACTGTCCCAGCACTCAGCCCTGTCCTGGGCACCTGGTCAGGAGGGACTGTGCGACCTGCCCTCTGACCTGTGCACAGCTGGCCTCAGAGACTGCCTGCCCCCAGATGGAGTCTTGTTTCCCAGGTAGAAAAGGGGGCTAGGTGTCCAGGGAAGGTTGTAACAAACAGTGGAGATGGATGATTTATTGTGCTGTCTAGGAGATTGTGTGTGTGGGTCTCTGTGCACACTGACCTCTGTGAGTGTTTATGTCAGAATCCGTGTGTGTGTGTGAGAGAAGTGAATTGTGCATCATGGAGGGTATCTGAATGAGCAAGGGGTAGTATGCAAAGTTGTGTGTAACTGGATGTGTCAGTGGTGGACTGTGTGTGTGTGACTGGGTGAGTCAGTGGTGCACTGTGGGTGTGTGACAGGGTGAGTCAGTGGTGCACTGTGTGTGTGTGACTGGGTGAGTCAGTGGTGCACTGTGGGTGTGTGACAGGGTGAGTCAGTGGTGCACTGTGGGTGTGTGACTGGGTGAGTCAGTGGTACACTGTGGGTGTGTGACTGGGTGAGTCAGTGGTGCACTGTGGGTGTGTGACTGGGTGAGTCAGTGGTGCACTGTGGGTGTGCGACTGGGTGTGTCAGTGGTACACTGTGGGTGTGCGACTGGGTGTGTCAGTGGTACACTGTGGGTGTGTGACTGGGTGAGTCAGTGGGGCAGTGTGGGTGTATGACTGGGTGAGTCAGTGGTGCACTGTGGGTGTGTAACTGGGTGAGTCAGTGGTGCACTGTGGGTGTGTGACTGGGTGAGTCAGTGGTGCAATGTGGGTGTGTGACTGGGTGAGTCAGTGGTGCACTGTGGGTGTGTGACTGGGTGAGTCAGTGGTGCACTGTGGGTGTGTGACTGGGTGTGTCAGTGGTGCACTGAGGGTGTGTGACTGGGTGAGTCAGTGGTGCACTGTGGGTGTGTGACTGGGTGTGTCAGTGGTGCACTGTGGGTGTGTGACTGGGTGAGTCAGTGCTGCACTGTGGGTGTGTAACTGGGTGAGTCAGTGGTGCACTGTGGGTGTGTGACTGGGTGAGTCAGTGGTGCAATGTGGGTGTGTGACTGGGTGAGTCAGTGGTGCACTGTGGGTGTGTGACTGGGTGAGTCAGTGGTGCACTGTGGGTGTGTGACTGGGTGTGTCAGTGGTGCACTGAGGGTGTGTGACTGGGTGAGTCAGTGGTGCACTGTGGGTGTGTGACTGGGTGAGTCAGTGCTGCACTGTGGGTGTGTGACTGGGTGAGTCAGTGGTGCACTGTGGGTGTGTGACTGGGTGAGTCAGTGGTGCACTGTGGGTGTGTGACTGGGTGTGTCAGTGGTGCACTGTGGGTGTGAGACTGGGTGTGTCAGTGGTGCACTGTGGGTGTGTGACTGGGTGAGTCAGTGGTACACTGTGGGTGTGTGACTGGGTGAGTCAGTGGTGCACTGTGAGTGTGTGACTGGGTGAGTCAGTGCTGCACTGTGGGTGTGTGACAGGGTGAGTCAGTGGTGCACTGTGGGTGTGTGACTGGGTGAGTCAGTGGTGCACTGTGGGTGTGTGACTGGGTGTGTCAGTGGTGCACTGTGGGTGTGTGACTGGGTGAGTCAGTGGTGCACTGTGGGTGTGTGACTGGGTGTGTCAGTGGTGCACTGTGGGTGTGTGACTGGGTGTGTCAGTGGTGCACTGTGGGTGTGTGACTGGGTGAGTCAGTGGTACACTGTGGGTGTGTGACTGGGTGTGTCAGTGGTGCACTGTGGGTGTGTGACTGGGTGAGTCAGTGCTGCACTGTGAGTGTGTGACTGGGTGAGTTAGTGGTGCACTGTGGGTGTGTGACTGGGTGTGTCAGTGGTGCACTGTGGGTGTGTGACTGGGTGAGTCAGTGGTGCACTGTGGGTGTGTGACTGGGTGAGTCAGTGGTGCACTGTGGGTGTGTGACTGGGTGTGTCAGTGGTGCACTGTGGGTGTGTGACTGGGTGAGTCAGTGCTGCACTGTGGGTGTGTGACTGGGTGAGTCAGTGCTGCACTGTGGGTGTGTGACTGGGTGTGTCAGTGGTGCACTGTGGGTGTGTGACTGGGTGAGTCAGTGGTGGACTGTGTGTGTGTGACTGGGTGAGTCAGTGGTGCACTGTGGGTGTGTGACTGGGTGAGTCAGTGGTGCACTGTGGGTGTGCGACTGGGTGTGTCAGTAGTACACTGTGGGTGTGCGACTGGGTGTGTCAGTGGTACACTGTGGGTGTGTGACTGGGTGAGTCAGTGGGGCAGTGTGGGTGTATGACTGGGTGAGTCAGTGGTGCACTGTGGGTGTGTGAATGGGTGAGTCAGTGGTGCACTGTGGGTGTGTGACTGGGTGAGTCAGTGCTGCACTGTGGGTGTGTGACTGGGTGAGTCAGTGGTGCACTGTGGGTTGTGACTGGGTGTGTCATTGGTGCACTGTGGGTGTGTGACTGGGTGAGTCAGTGGTGCACTGTGGGTGTGTGACTGGGTGTGTCAGTGGTGCACTGTGGGTGTGTGACTGGGTGAGTCAGTGGTGCACTGTGGGTGTGTGACTGGGTGAGTCAGTGGTGCACTGTGGGTGTGTGACTGGGTGAGTCAGTGGTGCACTGTGGATGTGTGACTGGGTGTGTCAGTGGTGCACTGTGGGTGTGTGACTGGGTGAGTCAGTGCTGCACTGTGGGTGTGTGACTGGGTGAGTCAGTGCTGCACTGTGGGTGTGTGACTGGGTGTGTCAGTGGTGCACTGTGGGTGTGTGACTGGGTGAGTCAGTGGTGGACTGTGTGTGTGTGACTGGGTGAGTCAGTGGTGCACTGTGGGTGTGTGACTGGGTGAGTCAGTGGTGCACTGTGGGTGTGCGACTGGGTGTGTCAGTAGTACACTGTGGGTGTGCGACTGGGTGTGTCAGTGGTACACTGTGGGTGTGTGACTGGGTGAGTCAGTGGGGCAGTGTGGGTGTATGACTGGGTGAGTCAGTGGTGCACTGTGGGTGTGTGAATGGGTGAGTCAGTGGTGCACTGTGGGTGTGTGACTGGGTGAGTCAGTGGTGCACTGTGGGTGTGTGACTGGGTGAGTCAGTGGTGCACTGTGGGTGTGTGACTGGGTGTGTCATTGGTGCACTGTGGGTGTGTGACTGGGTGAGTCAGTGGTGCAGTGTGGGTGTGTGACTGGGTGTGTCAGTGGTGCACTGTGGGTGTGTGACTGGGTGAGTCAGTGGTGCACTGTGGGTGTGTGACTGGGTGAGTCAGTGGTGCACTGTGGGTGTGTGACTGGGTGTGTCAGTGGTGCAGTGTGGGTGTGTGACTGGGTGAGTCAGTGGTGCACTGTGGGTGTGTGACTGGGTGAGTCAGTGGTGCACTGTGGGTGTGTGACTGGGTGAGTCAGTGGTACACTGTGGGTGTGTGACTGGGTGAGTCAGTGGTGCACTGTGGGTGTGTAACTGGGTGAGTCAGTGCTGCACTGTGGGTGTGTGACTGGGTGAGTCAGTGGTGCACTGTGGGTGTGTGACTGGGTGAGTCAGTGGTGCACTGTGGGTGTGTGACTGGGTGTGTCAGTGGTGCACTGTGGGTGTGTGACTGGGTGAGTCAGTGGTGCACTGTGGGTGTGTGACTGGGTGTGTCAGTGGTGCACTGTGGGTGTGTGACTGGGTGTGTCAGTGGTGCACTGTGGGTGTGTGACTGGGTGAGTCAGTGGTACACTGTGGGTGTGTGACTGGGTGTGTCAGTGGTGCACTGTGGGTGTGTGACTGGGTGAGTCAGTGCTGCACTGTGAGTGTGTGACTGGGTGAGTTAATGGTGCACTGTGGGTGTGTGACTGGGTGTGTCAGTGGTGCACTGTGGGTGTGTGACTGGGTGAGTCAGTGGTGCACTGTGGGTGTGTGACTGGGTGAGTCAGTGGTGCACTGTGGGTGTGTGACTGGGTGAGTCAGTGGTGCACTGTGGGTGTGTGACTGGGTGAGTCAGTGCTGCACTGTGAGTGTGTGACTGGGTGAGTTAGTGGTGCACTGTGGGTGTGTGACTGGGTGAGTCAGTGGTGCACTGTGGGTGTGTGACTGGGTGAGTCAGTGGTGCACTGTGGGTGTGTGACTGGGTGAGTCAGTGGTGCACTGTGGGTGTGTGACTGGGTGAGTCAGTGGTGCACTGTGGGTGTGTGACTGGGTGAGTCAGTGGTGCACTGTGGGTGTGTGACTGGGTGTGTCAGTGGTGCACTGTGGGTGTGTGACTGGGTGAGTCAGTGCTGCACTGTGGGTGTGTGACTGGGTGAGTCAGTGCTGCACTGTGGGTGTGTGACTGGGTGTGTCAGTGGTGCACTGTGGGTGTGTGACTGGGTGAGTCAGTGGTGGACTGTGTGTGTGTGACTGGGTGAGTCAGTGGTGCACTGTGGGTGTGTGACTGGGTGAGTCAGTGGTGCACTGTGGGTGTGCGACTGGGTGTGTCAGTAGTACACTGTGGGAGTGCGACTGGGTGTGTCAGTGGTACACTGTGGGTGTGTGACTGGGTGAGTCAGTGGGGCAGTGTGGGTGTATGACTGGGTGAGTCAGTGGTGCACTGTGGGTGTGTGAATGGGTGAGTCAGTGGTGCACTGTGGGTGTGTGACTGGGTGAGTCAGTGCTGCACTGTGGGTGTGTGACTGGGTGAGTCAGTGGTGCACTGTGGGTGTGTGACTGGGTGTGTCATTGGTGCACTGTGGGTGTGTGACAGGGTGAGTCAGTGGTGCACTGTGGGTGTGTGACTGGGTGTGTCAGTGGTGCACTGTGGGTGTGTGACTGGGTGAGTCAGTGGTGCACTGTGGGTGTGTGACTGGGTGAGTCAGTGGTGCACTGTGGGTGTGTGACTGGGTGAGTCAGTGGTGCACTGTGGGTGTGTGACTGGGTGTGTCAGTGGTGCACTGTGGGTGTGTGACTGGGTGAGTCAGTGCTGCACTGTGGGTGTGTGACTGGGTGAGTCAGTGCTGCACTGTGGGTGTGTGACTGGGTGTGTCAGTGGTGCACTGTGGGTGTGTGACTGGGTGAGTCAGTGGTGGACTGTGTGTGTGTGACTGGGTGAGTCAGTGGTGCACTGTGGGTGTGTGACTGGGTGAGTCAGTGGTGCACTGTGGGTGTGCGACTGGGTGTGTCAGTAGTACACTGTGGGTGTGCGACTGGGTGTGTCAGTGGTACACTGTGGGTGTGTGACTGGGTGAGTCAGTGGGGCAGTGTAGGTGTATGACTGGGTGAGTCAGTGGTGCACTGTGGGTGTGTGAATGGGTGAGTCAGTGGTGCACTGTGGGTGTGTGACTGGGTGAGTCAGTGGTGCACTGTGGGTGTGTGACTGGGTGAGTCAGTGGTGCACTGTGGGTGTGTGACTGGGTGTGTCATTGGTGCACTGTGGGTGTGTGACTGGGTGAGTCAGTGGTGCACTGTGGGTGCGTGACTGGGTGTGTCAGTGGTGCACTGTGGGTGTGTGACTGGGTGAGTCAGTGGTGCACTGTGGGTGTGTGACTGGGTGAGTCAGTGGTGCACTGTGGGTGTGTGACTGGGTGAGTCAGTGGTGCACTGTGGGTGTGCGACTGGGTGTGTCAGTGGTACACTGTGGGTGTGCGACTGGGTGTGTCAGTGGTACACTGTGGGTGTGTGACTGGGTGAGTCAGTGGGGCAGTGTGGGTGTATGACTGGGTGAGTCAGTGGTGCACTGTGGGTGTGTGACTGGGTGAGTCAGTGGTGCACTGTGGGTGTGTAACTGGGTGAGTCCGTGGTGCAATGTGGGTGTGTGACTGGGTGAGTCAGTGGTGCACTGTGGGTGTGTGACTGGGTGAGTCAGTGGTGCACTGTGGGTGTGTGACTGGGTGTGTCAGTGGTGCACTGAGGGTGTGTGACTGGGTGAGTCAGTGGTGCACTGTGGGTGTGTGACTGGGTGAGTCAGTGCTGCACTGTGGGTGTGTGACTGGGTGAGTCAGTGGTGCACTGTGGGTGTGTGACTGGGTGAGTCAGTGGTGCACTGTGGGTGTGTGACTGGGTGTGTCAGTGGTGCACTGTGGGTGTGTGACTGGGTGTGTCAGTGGTGCACTGTGGGTGTGTGACTGGGTGAGTCAGTGGTACACTGTGGGTGTGTGACTGGGTGTGTCAGTGGTGCACTGTGGGTGTGTGACTGGGTGAGTCAGTGCTGCACTGTGAGTGTGTGACTGGGTGAGTTAGTGGTGCACTGTGGGTGTGTGACTGTGTGTGTCAGTGGTGCACTGTGGGTGTGTGACTGGGTGAGTCAGTGGTGCACTGTGGGTGTGTGACTGGGTGAGTCAGTGGTGCACTGTGGGTGTGTGACTGGGTGAGTCAGTGGTGCACTGTGGGTGTGTGACTGTGTGTGTCAGTGGTGCACTGTGGGTGTGTGACTGGATGAGTCAGTGCTGCACTGTGGGTGTGTGACTGGGTGAGTCAGTGGTGCACTGTGGGTGTGTGACTGGGTGTGTCAGTGGTGCACTGTGGGTGTGTGACTGGGTGAGTCAGCGGTGGACTGTGTGTGTGTGACTGGGTGAGTCAGTGGTGCACTGTGGGTGTGTGACTGCGTGAGTCAGTGGTGCACTGTGGGTGTGTGACTGGGTGTGTCAGTGGTGCACTGTGGGTGTGTGACTGGGTGAGTCAGTGCTGCACTGTGGGTGTGTGACTGGGTGAGTCAGTGGTGCACTGTGGGTGTGTGACTGGGTGTGTCAGTGTTGCACTGTGGGTGTGTGACTGGGTGAGTCAGTGGTGGACTGTGTGTGTGTGACTGGGTGAGTCAGTGGTGCACTGTGTGTGTGTGACTGGGTGAGTCAGTGGTGCACTGTGGGTGTGTGACTGGGTGAGTCAGTGGTGCACTGTGGTTGTGTGACTGGGTGAGTCTGTGGTGCACTGTGGGTGTGTGACTGGGTGTGTCAGTGGTGCACTGTGGGTGTGTGACTGGGTGAGTCAGTGGTGCACTGTGGGTGTGTGACTGGGCGAGTCAGTGGTGCACTGTGGGTGTGTGACTGGGCGAGTCAGTGGTGCACTGTGGGTGTGTGACTGGGCGAGTCAGTGGTGCACTGTGGGTGTGTGACTGGGTGTGTCAGTGGTGCACTGTGGGTGTGTGACTGGGTGTGTCAGTGGTGCAGTGTGGGTGTGTGACTGGGTGAGTCAGTGGTGCACTGTGGGTGTGTGACTGGGTGTGTCAGTGGTGCACTGTGGGTGTGTGACTGGGTGAGTCAGTGGTGCACTGTGGGTGTGTGACTGGGTGTGTCAGTGGTGCACTGTGGGTGTGTGACTGGGTGTGTCAGTGGTGCACTGTGGGTGTGTGACAGGGTGTGTCAGTGGTGCACTGTGGGTGTGTGACTGGGTGAGTCAGTGGTGCCCTGTGGGTGTGTGACTGGGTGAGTCAGTGGTGCAGTGTGGGTGTGTGACTGGGTGAGTCAGTGGTGCACTGTGGGTGTGTGACTGGGTGAGTCAGTGGTGCACTGTGGGTGTGTGACTGGGTGTGTCAGTGGTCCACTGTGGGTGTGTGACTGGGTGTGTCAGTGGTGCACTGTGGGTGTGTGACTGGGTGAGTCAGTGCTGCACTGTGAGTGTGTGACTGGGTGAGTTAGTGGTGCACTGTGGGTGTGTGACTGGGTGTGTCAGTGGTGCACTGTGGGTGTGTGACTGGGTGAGTCAGTGGTGCACTGTGGGTGTGTGACTGGGTGAGTCAGTGGTGCACTGTGGGTGTGTGACTGGGTGTGTCAGTGGTGCACTGTGGGTGTGTGACTGGGTGAGTCAGTGCTGCACTGTGGGTGTGTGACTGGGTGAGTCAGTGCTGCACTGTGGGTGTGTGACTGGGTGTGTCAGTGGTGCACTGTGGGTGTGTGACTGGGTGAGTCAGTGGTGGACTGTGTGTGTGTGTGACTGGGTGAGTCAGTGGTGCACTGTGGGTGTGTGACTGGGTGAGTCAGTGGTGCACTGTGGGTGTGCGACTGGGTGTGTCAGTAGTACACTGTGGGTGTGCGACTGGGTGTGTCAGTGGTACACTGTGGGTGTGTGACTGGGTGAGTCAGTGGGGCAGTGTGGGTGTATGACTGGGTGAGTCAGTGGTGCACTGTGGGTGTGTGAATGGGTGAGTCAGTGGTGCACTGTGGGTGTGTGACTGGGTGAGTCAGTGCTGCACTGTGGGTGTGTGACTGGGTGAGTCAGTGGTGCACTGTGGGTGTGTGACTGGGTGTGTCATTGGTGCACTGTGGGTGTGTGACTGGGTGAGTCAGTGGTGCACTGTGGGTGTGTGACTGGGTGTGTCAGTGGTGCACTGTGGGTGTGTGACTGGGTGAGTCAGTGGTGCACTGTGGGTGTGTGACTGGGTGAGTCAGTGGTGCACTGTGGGTGTGTGACTGGGTGAGTCAGTGGTGCACTGTGGGTGTGTGACTGGGTGTGTCAGTGGTGCACTGTGGGTGTGTGACTGGGTGAGTCAGTGCTGCACTGTGGGTGTGTGACTGGGTGAGTCAGTGCTGCACTGTGGGTGTGTGACTGGGTGTGTCAGTGGTGCACTGTGGGTGTGTGACTGGGTGAGTCAGTGGTGGACTGTGTGTGTGTGACTGGGTGAGTCAGTGGTGCACTGTGGGTGTGTGACTGGGTGAGTGAGTGGTGCACTGTGGGTGTGCGACTGGGTGTGTCAGTAGTACACTGTGGGTGTGCGACTGGGTGTGTCAGTGGTACACTGTGGGTGTGTGACTGGGTGAGTCAGTGGGGCAGTGTGGGTGTATGACTGGGTGAGTCAGTGGTGCACTGTGGGTGTGTGAATGGGTGAGTCAGTGGTGCACTGTGGGTGTGTGACTGGGTGAGTCAGTGGTGCACTGTGGGTGTGTGACTGGGTGAGTCAGTGGTGCACTGTGGGTGTGTGACTGGGTGTGTCATTGGTGCACTGTGGGTGTGTGACTGGGTGAGTCAGTGGTGCAGTGTGGGTGTGTGACTGGGTGTGTCAGTGGTGCACTGTGGGTGTGTGACTGGGTGAGTCAGTGGTGCACTGTGGGTGTGTGACTGGGTGAGTCAGTGGTGCACTGTGGGTGTGTGACTGGGTGTGTCAGTGGTGCAGTGTGGGTGTGTGACTGGGTGAGTCAGTGGTGCACTGTGGGTGTGTGACTGGGTGAGTCAGTGGTGCACTGTGGGTGTGTGACTGGGTGAGTCAGTGGTACACTGTGGGTGTGTGACTGGGTGAGTCAGTGGTGCACTGTGGGTGTGTAACTGGGTGAGTCAGTGCTGCACTGTGGGTGTGTGACTGGGTGAGTCAGTGGTGCACTGTGGGTGTGTGACTGGGTGAGTCAGTGGTGCACTGTGGGTGTGTGACTGGGTGTGTCAGTGGTGCACTGTGGGTGTGTGACTGGGTGAGTCAGTGGTGCACTGTGGGTGTGTGACTGGGTGAGTTAATGGTGCACTGTGGGTGTGTGACTGGGTGCGTCAGTGGTGCACTGTGGGTGTGTGACTGGGTGAGTCAGTGGTACACTGTGGGTGTGTGACTGGATGTGTCAGTGGTGCACTGTGGGTGTGTGACTGGGTGAGTCAGTGCTGCACTGTGAGTGTGTGACTGGGTGAGTTAATGGTGCACTGTGGGTGTGTGACTGGGTGTGTCAGTGGTGCACTGTGGGTGTGTGACTGGGTGAGTCAGTGGTGCACTGTGGGTGTGTGACTGGGTGAGTCAGTGGTGCACTGTGGGTGTGTGACTGGGTGAGTCAGTGGTGCACTGTGGGTGTGTGACTGGGTGAGTCAGTGCTGCACTGTGAGTGTGTGACTGGGTGTGTCATTGGTGCACTGTGGGTGTGTGACAGGGTGAGTCAGTGGTGCACTGTGGGTGTGTGACTGGGTGTGTCAGTGGTGCACTGTGGGTGTGTGACTGGGTGAGTCAGTGGTGCACTGTGGGTGTGTGACTGGGTGAGTCAGTGGTGCACTGTGGGTGTGTGACTGGGTGAGTCAGTGGTGCACTGTGGGTGTGTGACTGGGTGTGTCAGTGGTGCACTGTGGGTGTGTGACTGGGTGAGTCAGTGCTGCACTGTGGGTGTGTGACTGGGTGAGTCAGTGCTGCACTGTGGGTGTGTGACTGGGTGTGTCAGTGGTGCACTGTGGGTGTGTGACTGGGTGAGTCAGTGGTGGACTGTGTGTGTGTGACTGGGTGAGTCAGTGGTGCACTGTGGGTGTGTGACTGGGTGAGTCAGTGGTGCACTGTGGGTGTGCGACTGGGTGTGTCAGTAGTACTCTGTGGGTGTGCGACTGGGTGTGTCAGTGGTACACTGTGGGTGTGTGACTGGGTGAGTCAGTGGGGCAGTGTGGGTGTATGACTGGGTGAGTCAGTGGTGCACTGTGGGTGTGTGAATGGGTGAGTCAGTGGTGCACTGTGGGTGTGTGACTGGGTGAGTCAGTGGTGCACTGTGGGTGTGTGACTGGGTGAGTCAGTGGTGCACTGTGGGTGTGTGACTGGGTGTGTCATTGGTGCACTGTGGGTGTGTGACTGGGTGAGTCAGTGGTGCACTGTGGGTGCGTGACTGGGTGTGTCAGTGGTGCACTGTGGGTGTGTGACTGGGTGAGTCAGTGGTGCACTGTGGGTGTGTGACTGGGTGAGTCAGTGGTGCACTGTGGGTGTGTGACTGGGTGAGACAGTGGTGCACTGTGGGTGTGCGACTGGGTGTGTCAGTGGTACACTGTGGGTGTGCGACTGGGTGTGTCAGTGGTACACTGTGGGTGTGTGACTTGGTGAGTCAGTGGGGCAGTGTGGGTGTATGACTGGGTGAGTCAGTGGTGCACTGTGGGTGTGTGACTGGGTGAGTCAGTGGTGCACTGTGGGTGTGTAACTGGGTGAGTCAGTGGTGCACTGTGGGTGTGTGACTGGGTGAGTCAGTGGTGCAATGTGTGTGTGTGACTGGGTGAGTCAGTGGTGCACTGTGGGTGTGTGACTGGGTGAGTCAGTGGTGCACTGTGGGTGTGTGACTGGGTGTGTCAGTGGTGCACTGAGGGTGTGTGACTGGGTGAGTCAGTGGTGCACTGTGGGTGTGTGACTGGGTGAGTCAGTGCTGCACTGTGGGTGTGTGACTGGGTGAGTCAGTGGTGCACTGTGGGTGTGTGACTGGGTGAGTCAGTGGTGCACTGTGGGTGTGTGACTGGGTGTGTCAGTGGTGCACTGTGGGTGTGTGACTGGGTGTGTCAGTGGTGCACTGTGGGTGTGTGACTGGGTGAGTCAGTGGTACACTGTGGGTGTGTGACTGGGTGTGTCAGTGGTGCACTGTGGGTGTGTGACTGGGTGAGTCAGTGCTGCACTGTGAGTGTGTGACTGGGTGAGTTAGTGGTGCACTGTGGGTGTGTGACTGTGTGTGTCAGTGGTGCACTGTGGGTGTGTGACTGGGTGTGTCAGTGGTGCACTGTGGGTGTGTGACTGGGTGAGTCAGTGGTGCACTGTGGGTGTGTGACTGGGTGAGTCAGTGGTGCACTGTGGGTGTGTGACTGTGTGTGTCAGTGGTGCACTGTGGGTGTGTGACTGGATGAGTCAGTGCTGCACTGTGGGTGTGTGACTGGGTGAGTCAGTGGTGCACTGTGGGTGTGTGACTGGGTGTGTCAGTGGTGCACTGTGGGTGTGTGACTGGGTGAGTCAATGGTGGACTGTGTGTGTGTGACTGGGTGAGTCAGTGGTGCACTGTGGGTGTGTGACTGCGTGAGTCAGTGGTGCACTGTGGGTGTGTGACTGGGTGTGTCAGTGGTGCACTGTGGGTGTGTGACTGGGTGAGTCAGTGCTGCACTGTGGGTGTGTGACTGGGTGAGTCAGTGGTGCACTGTGGGTGTGTGACTGGGTGTGTCAGTGTTGCACTGTGGGTGTGTGACTGGGTGAGTCAGTGGTGGACTGTGTGTGTGTGACTGGGTGAGTCAGTGGTGCACTGTGTGTGTGTGACTGGGTGAGTCAGTGGTGCACTGTGGGTGTGTGACTGGGTGAGTCAGTGGTGCACTGTGGTTGTGTGACTGGGTGAGTCTGTGGTGCACTGTGGTTGTGTGACTGGGTGAGTCTGTGGTGCACTGTGGGTGTGTGACTGGGTGTGTCAGTGGTGCACTGTGGGTGTGTGACTGCGTGAGTCAGTGGTGCACTGTGGGTGTGTGACTGGGCGAGTCTGTGGTGCACTGTGGTTGTGTGACTGGGCGAGTCAGTGGTGCACTGTGGGTGTGTGACTGGGCGAGTCAGTGGTGCACTGTGGGTGTGTGACTGGGTGTGTCAGTGGTGCACTGTGGGTGTGTGACTGGGTGTGTCAGTGGTGCAGTGTGGGTGTGTGACTGGGTGAGTCAGTGGTGCACTGTGGGTGTGTGACTGGGTGTGTCAGTGGTGCACTGTGGGTGTGTGACTGGGTGAGTCAGTGGTGCACTGTGGGTGTGTGACTGGGTGTGTCAGTGGTGCACTGTGGGTGTGTGACTGGGTGTGTCAGTGGTGCACTGTGGGTGTGTGACAGGGTGTGTCAGTGGTGCACTGTGGGTGTGTGACTGGGTGAGTCAGTGGTGCCCTGTGGGTGTGTGACTGGGTGAGTCAGTGGTGCAGTGTGGGTGTGTGACTGGGTGAGTCAGTGGTGCACTGTGGGTGTGTGACTGGGTGAGTCAGTGGTGCACTGTGGGTGTGTGACTGGGTGTGTCAGTGGTGCACTGTGGGTGTGTGACTGGGTGAGTCAGTGGTGCGCTGTGGGTGTGTGACTGGGTCAGTCAGTGGTGCACTGTGGGTGTGTGACTGGGTGAGTCAGTGGTGCACTGTGGGTGTGTGACTGGGTGCGTCAGTGGTGCACTGTGGGTGTGTGACTGGGTGAGTCAGTGGTGCACTGTGGGTGTGTGACTGGGTGCGTCAGTGGTGCACTGTGGGTGTGTGACTGGGTGTGTCAGTGGTGCACTGTGGGTGTGTGACTGGGTGAGTCAGTGGTGGACTGTGTGTGTGTGACTGGGTGAGTCAGTGGTGCACTGTGGGTGTGTGACTGGGTGAGTCAGTGGTGCACTGTGGGTGTGTGACTGGGTGTGTTAGTGGTGCACTGTGGGTGTGTGACTGGGTGAGTCAGTGGTGCACTGTGGGTGTGTGACTGGGCGAGTCAGTGGTGCACTGTGGGTGTGTGACTGGGCGAGTCAGTGGTGCACTGTGGGTGTGTGACTGGGCGAGTCAGTGGTGCACTGTGGGTGTGTGACTGGGTGTGTCAGTGGTGCACTGTGGGTGTGTGACTGGGAGTGTCAGTGGTGCAGTGTGGGTGTGTGACTGGGTGAGTCAGTGGTGCACTGTGGGTGTGTGACTGGGTGTGTCAGTGGTGCACTGTGGGTGTGTGACTGGGTGAGTCAGTGGTGCACTGTGGGTGTGTGACTGGGTGTGTCAGTGGTGCACTGTGGGTGTGTGACTGGGTGTGTCAGTGGTGCACTGTGGGTGTGTGACAGGGTGTGTCAGTGGTGCACTGTGGGTGTGTGACTGGGTGAGTCAGTGGTGCCCTGTGGGTGTGTGACTGGGTGAGTCAGTGGTGCAGTGTGGGTGTGTGACTGGGTGAGTCAGTGGTGCACTGTGGGTGTGTGACTGGGTGTGTCAGTGGTGCACTGTGGGTGTGTGACTGGGTGAGTCAGTGGTGCGCTGTGGGTGTGTGACTGGGTGAGTCAGTGGTGCACTGTGGGTGTGTGACTGGGTGAGTCAGTGGTGCACTGTGGGTGTGTGACTGGGTGCGTCAGTGGTGCACTGTGGGTGTGTGACTGGGTGAGTCAGTGGTACACTGTGGGTGTGTGACTGGGTGAGTCAGTGGTGCACTGTGGGTGTGTGACTGGGTGTGTCAGTGGTGCACTGTGGGTGTGTGACTGGGTGAGTCAGTGGTACACTGTGGGTGTGTGACTGGGTGAGTCAGTGGTGCACTGTGGGTGTGTGACTGGGTGTGTCAGTGGTACACTGTGGGTGTGTGACTGGGTGTGTCAGTGGTGCACTGTGGGTGTGTGACTGGGTGAGTCAGTGGTGCACTGTGGGTGTGTGACTGGGTGTGTCAGTGGTGCACTGTGGGTGTGTGACTGGGTGAGTCAGTGGTGCACTGTGGGTGTGTGACTGGGTGAGTCAGTGGTGCACTGTGGGTGTGTGACTGGGTGAGTCAGTGGTGCACTGTGGGTGTGTGACTGGGTGAGTCAGTGGTGCACTGTGGGTGTGTGACTGGGTGTGTCAGTGGTGCACTGTGGGCGTGTGACTGGGTGAGTCAGTGGTGCACTGTGGGTGTGTGACTGGGTGAGTCAGTGGTGCACTGTGGGTGTGTGACTGGGTGAGTCAGTGGTGCACTGTGGGTGTGTGACTGGGTGTGTCAGTGGTACACTGTGGTGTGTGACTGGGTGTGTCAGTGGTGCACTGTGGGTGTGTGACTGGGTGAGTCAGTGGTGCACTGTGGGTGTGTGACTGGGTGAGTCAGTGGTGCACTGTGGGTGTGTGACTGGGTGTGTCAGTGGTGCACTGTGGGTGTGTGACTGGGTGAGTCAGTGGTGCACTGTGGGTGTGTGACTGGGTGAGTCAGTGGTGCACTGTGGGTGTGTGACTGGGTGTGTCAGTGGTGCACTGTGGGTGTGTGACTGGGTGAGTCAGTGGTGCGCTGTGGGTGTGTGACTGGGTGAGTCAGTGGTGCACTGTGGGTGTGTGACTGGGTGTGTCAGTGGTGCACTGTGGGTGTATGACTGGGTGTGTCAGTGGTGCACTGTGGGTGTGTGACTGGGTGAGTCAGTGGTGCACTGTGGGTGTGTGACTGGGTGAGTCAGTGGTGCACTGTGGGTGTGTGACTGGGTGAGTCAGTGGTGCACTGTGGGTGTGTGACTGGGTGTGTCAGTGGTGCACTGTGGGTGTGTGACTGGGTGAGTCAGTGGTGCACTGTGGGTGTGTGACTGGGTGAGTCAGTGGTGCACTGTGGGTGTGTGACTGGGTGAGTCAGTGGTGCACTGTGGGTGTGTGACTGGGTGTGTCAGTGGTGCACTGTGGGTGTGTGACTGGGTGAGTCAGTGGTGCACTGTGGGTGTGAGACTGGGTGTGTCAGTGGTGCACTGTGGGTGTTTGACTGGATGTATCAGTGATGCCCTGTTGCTGTGCGTATGGTGAGCAGTTTGTATGTAATTGCACCCTGCCCCCTTTATGCTGCCTGCCTTGTGTCCAGGGTGCTGGTGTCCCGAGGGTTTGCTGCTGGACGTGGATCAACGGTGTGTCCATCCCCAGGACTGCCAATGTCTGGTGGACGGGGTGAAGTACTGGCCAGGTCAGACAGTCAAGGTGAACTGTCAGCACTGCACTTGTCAGGAAGGACGGCTCCATCAGTGTCGACCCAACCCACACTGCTCAGGTAACCAGGGACTGGCTGGATGGCCGGGGGGGAGGTGTGGGTTAGGGAGCCAGAGACAATGTGTGTGGATAGGTGTTCTTGAGGCTGCTCACCCTGGGGTGGGGGGCTAGGGAGAGCAGAGAGTCTGGGGATTATTGGTGAGGTGGATGGCTGGCGAAGGGGGAGAGCGGGTGTTGGGGGGAGATGGTAG
The DNA here is from genome assembly GCF_036971445.1 of Narcine bancroftii. Taxonomy (NCBI): domain Eukaryota; kingdom Metazoa; phylum Chordata; class Chondrichthyes; order Torpediniformes; family Narcinidae; genus Narcine; species Narcine bancroftii. The sequence goes on from NC_091470.1 coordinate 374,566,176, forward strand.
ATATCTGGTGGGCAGGTGGGAGATGAAGAAAGTTTGGTAGGAGTGTGGGGATGGGATGGAAGGGGAGAGGAAAATGGTGTGGAGGAACAGTGGGTGGTGGGGAGGGGGTCATGGTTGGAGGGGAGGGTTAGGAAGGGATGTGGTGGTGAGGGATTGGTGTGGGGAAGGATGGGTGATGGGGAGGGATGCCTGGTGGAGAAGAGGGGGCGTGGTGAGGGATGGGTAGGGAGGGAGTAGGGCAGGGTGAATCAGAGCAGGAGTGGCTGGGTGATTCATTAGCTGGGTGGGAGGAGAGGCTGGGTGGGGGTTTGGGAGACAGAGGGGTAAGGGCTGGGAAAGAGTTGTCTCAGTATTCACTAGAGATCAGGGTGAGGTGGGAATAGAACAGGCCTGTGGGCAGGAGGATAGTGAGATTCGGTGCGAGGAAATGCTGGATCGTAAAGAGATTGATGTCCCCAGGGCCTGAAGTGATATAGCCCAGGTTGTCGTGGGAAGGGAGGGAAGAGATAGCTGGGATGCTGACAAAGATCTTTGCATCGTCCTTGGCCACAGGGGAGGTGCTAGAGGATTGGAGAATGGCAAATGTGGTCCCATGTTCCTGAATATCTTTGGGTATATTTTATGGGTTTCAGGTTGCTGATCACGAAAATCACCTTAAAATCTTCCTATCGTGTATCATTCTTTAGATATAACTCAATTTTCTGTCATATTTTAAGGCTACCAGTACATTGCCACAAAGCAAACTGCTTTGATCAGTCCAAGCGTACCTGGGCATGCACTCAGTGCAGGTGCTTTGCAAATGTTATCTTAAGCCTGGGCCTGCTTCACAAGGATAGATACAGACAGGCTATAAAAGAAGCTCACATGTACAGATGCACTCAGAGATAAGTGGGGAGCGCAAACACAGTTTTAATAGTTTACAATCAATGGCCAGTAGATACAGTAGTCCTCAGGTGAATCTGAGGTAAGGCTGGGAAACCAGGGTTTATATTGGGGTCTATTAGGGTGGAGCCAGGGGAGGAGCCAGCCATCTGTACAATACATTCACCCTTTCCTTCAGAATTGAGCCCATGGGTGAAAAACAGTCCATTAATTCAAAAAAAACTAATAGTTTACAAATATTTACAAGTCTGTCAGGGGATCTGATAATTCTGGTCGAGCGCCACAGTACTGGAGGACTTTGGGCTTCCTGAACGACCCGGACCTCCTGTGGTACAGGGTTACTGGGCCTCGAGGGCTCCAGCTCTGGTCGAGGATTGGGCCACTTCCCGAGCAGGGTCCTCGGTGACTCTGAGTGGAGTACTTGGTAGTTCCTGGCTCACTTGAGGCATCAGATTCTCATTTCCGGTGGGTGCCAGGTCTCTGATTGAGACAGTATCCTCTCTGCCGTCAGGGTATGCCATGTAGGCATACATTGGGTTGGTATGAAGCAGGTGCACCTTGCTCCTCCACACATGCGTTCTCAGCAGGACTGGCCCTGGTGCCATCAGTCAAGCTGGGAGAGTAGTCCCAGACGTGGATTTCCTCTGGAACATAAACAAGCTCATGAGGAATCGCGTTGGTTGCTGGGCAGAGGAGTGGCCTTGTGGAGTGGAGCGCCATGGTTAGGTCTTCTTGCCAGTAGAGTCTGGAAGGCCTTTGGACTGGAGAGCCAATTTCATGGCCTTCCATACAGTCGCATTCTCTTTTTCAACTGGTCCGTTCCCCTGGGGATTGATGCTATGAGGGTTTGAGGCAATGCCCCTGACGAGCAGGTACTAGCATAGCTCTTCATTCATAAATGATGAGCCCTGTTCACTATGGATATAGTTGGGATACCTGAACAGGGTGAAATTAGAGTGCAAGGCCCTGATGACCGTGCTGGTGGTCATGTCTGAGCAGGGGATGGTGAATGGAGAATGTGAGTACTCGTCGATGACGTTGAGAAAGTACACGTTTTTGTTGGTGGAAGGGAGGGAACTCTTGAAATCGACACTGAGTCATTCGAAGGGGCGGGATGTCTTTGTCAGGGTGGTAGAAGAATGGCTTGCACTCTGCGCAGACCTGGTAGGACTTGGTCATTTCCCTAATGTCCTCATCAGCTAGGGCAAGTTGCGTGGCTTGACGAAATGAGCCATGCGAGTGATGCCTGGGTTGCAAAGCTCATCATGGAGTAACTGCAACTGGCCAGTGTGTGCAGAGACACAGTTTCCTCTTGACAGGGCATCTGGAGGTTCATTGAGAGCACCTGGCCTTAATGCTATATCTTAATTAAAGGTGGAGAGTTCGATCCTCTACCTAGCAATCTTAACATTCTTTATTTTTCCCCTTTTTGCATCAGTAAACATAAATGCCATCGATCACTGATCAGAGAGCAGTGTAAATTTTCTGCCAGCCAATGCCTGATGGTCTCTACAATGGGTCGGGCCTCTTTCTTCACTGATGGGTTCTGAAGCTCGTGGCCTTGTAGGGTACCTTAGAGAGAGGCAACCGGCCTGCCCACCTAGTTAAAAGTAATGGCCAGAGCTACATCAGAGGCATCGCTCTCCACCTGGAAGGTTGCGCTCTCGTCCACCGCGTGCATGGTGGACTTTGCCATGCAGCTCCGAATGTCGTCGAAAGCCACCTGGGCTTCAGCCGATAATGGAAAGGAGGTGGATTTTAAGAGGAGGTGGACTTTATCCGTGTAGTGAGGGACCAATGGGTATAGTAGGAGAAGAAGCCTAGGCCTCTCCTTAAGGCCTTCATAGACTTTGGGATCGGGAAGTCTAACAGGAGCGCATTCGATCAGAGTCAGGGTCAATGATGCCATTCTCTACCACATAGTCAAGGATCAGCAGACATTTAGTCCAGAACACACACTTACTGGAGTTGTACACAAGGTTCAGGGCCTTGGCTGTGTGGAGAAACCTCTGGGGGTTGGTGTTGTGGTCTTCCAGAGAGTGTCCACAAATGGTGACGTTGTTGAGATAAGGGAAGGGGGCCTTCAACCTGTACTCGTCGACCATTTTGTCCATCTGTCTCTGGAAGACCTAGACCCTATTAGTGATGCCAAAAGGGACACTCCGGAACTGATAAAGCCGACCGTCTGCCCCAAATGCTGTGTAGGGGTGGTCCTTGGAACGGATTGGTGACTGACTGTATGCAGCTTTCAGGTTAATGGTCGAATTGACCCGATACTGCACAATTTTGTTTAAAATATCCAAAATTGGAGGTGGTGGGGGGGTGGGGGGTGGGGGAATACATCCAGGAGTGTGAAACAATTAATTGTTTGGCTTTAGTCAATCACTAGCCTGGACTTTTCTACCCCTTTCACGACTACCACCTGGGCTCTCTGTTTCTGGGCTCAATTATGTTTCTTTGAGCAGCCGCTGTGTCTCAGCTCTAATAAATTCTGATCCCCCGCAGTGTATCGCCTTCTCTTTGTAGCTATTGGTTTGCAATCGGGAGTTAGGTTCAGTAGTGGTGGGGGGAAGCAATATTTACGGTGGAGAAACCGCATGTGAAGTCCGGCTTTAATAAACTAGTATGTACACTAAGAGGTCTTGTCTCTCTGCAAGCCGAACCTAGAAGGCTGGACTGTAACTCTGGACTGCTTTATAGACAAGGTCACTAGTGGTTAATTACATATCACCACAGGGACCTTCTGTCCGGCACCGTGATTGGAGGGAGAGGGCCAGAGTACTCCACAGTGACGCAGGAAGTCCAGGCCCAGCAACACAGGAGAACACAAATCCTTCAGTACATACAATTGGAACTTACAAAATGACCCCCTTTTACAGTTAGATGTACTATACAGTTCCCCTGGATGGTCACAGAGTGCGAGTGTGAAGCTAGGAAAATAGGATAGTCCGACGGGTTCACTGTACTACAGAGCCGACGCAGAGTGTATAAGGCTTTCAGTGGAGCCAGTGTCAACCAAGCAATCAGTCAAATGTCTGTTTACCCTCACCTCCATCGTCAAGTTATTCAATTGGTGAGGGATTACCTGATCCAGGACAACCAATGCCAGTGCTCCAGAAACCCCGTCGCTCCCCATGCTGATGTCAACTCTCTCCACTTGGCCCATGGGCAGACAAGATGGCGCCAACCACGAGGCATGGCAAGATGGCCACCGTTGCTTCCCGCGACACTTTACTTCCGGTGGCGGTTCTCGCCATGAGGCACAGTAAGATGTTGGCAGCGAGCAGTATGGAGAGTCTGAGGCCAGGACTCGGGGACGAGTCAAGCGATGATTTGGGGGTTGCACATGTGATCACTCTCTTTGGGATATCCTTAGCCCTGCCGACCTTCACCCAATGCTTTTGCTTACCACATCCTGAGCACACGGAGTCCTTCGCAGGGCATTGGGCGCAGGGGTGCTGTGCCTGTTCACAGACATAGCATCCCTGGTCATAAGTGGCCGCAGCAGTCAGCGCTGGAGCTGCAGGGGTTGCTGGCGCCCCAATGACCTGGACCTTTGAAAAGGCTCTGTTTTCACCCATGAAGTCGTCAGCTCCCAGTTGGGCCTGTTTGAGTGCTTTTGCCAGCTCCAGGGTCTGGGAAAGTCCTTCTTCCCCAACTCCAGCAGTCACTGCCTCATGTACCCTGGCCTCACATACCTCGACCTCACTCCTGCCATGATAGTGTCCCAGATTTGTTCCTCCTCTCTCACCTAGGCCATGGCCGCTTCATAGTGGCATTTTCTAGTCAGGGCTCACAGTTCAAGTACATAATCGTCCAGCCACTCACCCGGACACTGCCAACATTGAGAGAGCTGGTGCCTCACCAGCACGTCGTTCTGGGGCCTCATGTAGCAGGCCTTCTATGGCTGACTCATATGTAGCACAGTCCCTGATGAAAGTGAACCCCTTGGGGCCAATTCGAGAGAGAAGTGCCGATCTCCGGAGACTATCGGGGTTAAAGATGTCTTGTGTCGCTATCAAGTAAGACTGGAAGCACTCCAGCCAATAGATGAATTCCTCCGGGGCCTCTGGGGACAGGGGATCGACCTGGAACGTGCTTGGCTTCCACAGGGCTTCCATCCTGTTCCAAAGTTAAGCTATTAAAATTGCACTCAGAGACAATTGAGGAGTACAAACTCACTTTTAATAGCTTACAATCAATGGCCAGTAGAAGCATTAGACCTCAGGTGAACTGAGGTAAAGCGGGAAAAGCAGGGTTTATATTGGGGTAGGTGGGGGTGGAGTCAGGGAAGGAGCCAGCCTTCTGGGCAACACATAGACAGTGAATTCCAGTTCACTGCACTGTCCATTACATTGATGTAGATTGAATGCCAGTTGATCCACATGTTCTTCAGACAACAGCACAGTGAGTGTACTCAACAACAGCATTTATTGTCTTCAGGAAGATTCAGTACAGCAGAAATGTCTTGTCAATGTCACCACAGCTACGATACATTCTGTCACCTTTACAAATTTAAAATTTTTAATTTAGGCACAGAGCCCCAGTAACAATCTCTTCCAGCCCACCAGTCCGTGCTGCCTCAATACCCCCAATTGGCACACGCCCCCAGTGGGTTTTGAACGATGGGAGGAAACTGCAGCACCTGGAGGAAATCCGTACAGACAGTGTGGGATTTGAACTCTGTTCCCCAATATGGCGCTGTTTCAGCGTGCACTAACTATGGCAAATATGCGCTTAAGGCTCAAAGTCGCAGCACGACTGCTCTTATTAAGAAAGCCGATGAGTTCTAGTTGAGTTGTAAGATTGGTGACCAAGACAAACCCTGGGCTCCTCATGTTTGTTGTGCGACATGTGCAGACAAGCCGAGAGAATGGCTGAGATGCTCGGAAATCAATGCCATTTACAGTCCCAATGACCTGGTGGGAATGGAAGGCCCATGTGACGGACTGTTACTTCAGCCTGACCTATTTATTGGCTTCTCTGCCAAAAATAAGAAACCTATTGAATGTCCCAATCTGCCTTCAGCCTTGAGACCACTGCCACATGATGTCTGTTTGCCAGTTCCGAAGCCACCAGATACATGGAGCTCAGATGAGACAGATGATGATGCCAGAATTCACGAACCAGATGTGGAAAATGACACTAATCCAGATGTTAATGGTTGCGAGTGCAATGTGTCATTGAAAATTCATTTTCTGTGTTCGTATTTTGCTCTTCTTCCCTGCTGATCTTGGTGCAGTCAAATGAGTGAGAAACATGGTGAAAGGTTTCACCACGACATTGCGACCTTGAGAAAGTGGTCTCAGGACAACTGGAATCTATCACTGCTGGCCGACTACTGTTGGGCACTGACATGAGAGTCATCAGAAATCAAAAATCAGTGGTCTGTGGTGGTGTGAGCAGTGGAAGAAACCCAGCCACCACGTTGAGGGTCTTTAACACTGTTTTTATTCGCCTCTTTAAGGGCAGTCACCTGGTACATTGAGACGTCATAATCGCTGCCCAGGGTGGGCGCTGGAGGGGATGCTGGTGTCAGAGAGAAACCTCTGATGATGCCATTTCCCCATGGCTGCCCCGCCACGTGGCGATACGAGTGGGGCCAGTTGGCCATGAGGATGTGCGCCGCCACAGGCAAACCATTTTTTGGTCAGTTGAACTAATGCAACGTGTCAGCATCATTATGCGATTAAACAGGCCAAATTCTATCAAAGTTTCTCTAACCTTCTATGTGATGCAGCAAATCTGAAATTGTCTTTGACCTCAGCTTTTTTTAAAAATTTTTTTATTTTTCACACCATAAACCACATTGACCATTGTTAGAAACAGAAGTACCTTTAAAGAAATTGCTCGAGACAAATATTGAGAACAAAGAACATTTATTACAACAACAATGCAAAGTTGGGTACTTCCCCTTACCCTGGGAATACACACATACACTGGGGCTCACCCAACTTTTATACAGTAAATTTCAGTATCAGAATACCCTCCCCCTTACATTCTTCTGCCCCCTGGATGGGTTTGGCAGAGGCAATCCTTCCTGCCTACGTGTAGTTTCAGTAGACTTGGAGGACCAGGGGGTATCCTGTGGGTGTCTTCTTATGTCATTATTCCCATTGTCCTTATTCACAACCTAGCCCTTGTCCCCATTCACACCTTCCCGACTCTCAGGGCTACAGTCCCTTCATCTGCAGGGTTCGTTAATCTTGTCTAGGGTTTACTAGTTAAATATGCATACTTGAAAAATCTGTGTATGGCTTACTAATTATATATGTAGAACTTGCTAATCCTGTCTAAGGTCTTCTAATTATTTATGCAAGCCTTGCTAATTCTATCTGGGGCTTGGCGACCCTTATCTCGTCCAGACTAACTCTACTTCTATTCTCAATTGTCTGTCCTTCTCTCCTTCATTCAGTGAACTTGCTGCTGTAGGAGATTCTTATCTTACTTAGACAGTGTCAGCTTCCTGCCTTCTAATATCCATGTCTCATGTTGTTTGTACTGGCTTCATTCATTTACTTATGTATCAATTTTATTTACTTCATTTCTTCATGTTCATATTGCAATGTCAGTTTTTCTCATCTCTCACAATCCTCCGTTTTCTTTTAGATCAGTATTACTGATGCGGTAAAGTGGAACTTGTTGGTTTTCCCAGCTGGTCAATAAACGGATAGCAGTTTCCATGTCCTCAGAAAGATGTTGGGAATCGTACATCCTTTGGGTGAAAGTGTTCTGACGAAAGGGTTGATGAGTTAAACGATGTGCACAAGTCTGTATGTAGGGAAGCAGTAAGATGGTGAGAATAATGAGTCCAGCTGTTAAAAGGGTTGAGAGTATCAGACTCCAGTAACCGGTGAAAAGTCCAGTCCATCCCACAGAGGACCGAGGTTGCAAAATCTGTACCTGGGCATGGGAAGTTTTTCGACGTCCTGAAAAAGTGTTCTTAACCGCCTGCCCGTTGTGAGTAGTGTCTTTAAGGAGTCTTTCACAAGTGCTGCGTTCAGCAGCGAAGCTGTAATCGAGAGGCAGGCGGTGTTGTTGAAGTGTGCCTGGTAAACGTTGTTTATCTTCAGCTCGTAACCTCAGGGCCATTGTGTTCTGTTGGATGATGATGCCCAAGGCTGCATGGAGTCTGATTAGATGTTTCAGATGGCAAGGAGCATTAGCGATCTGTAGCCGCTGTTGCCGTTTATAACTGGAACTTCCCTTAACGATGCAGTAGTAAGGATTGTGAATGCCGGCGGAACCCAAAGGATGTTTGAGAAAAGACCAGTCTGGGGAGGATTGTGTATTACGATCAGAGATGTGTGTGACAGTCTAAGTAGAATTGAAGTTGTGAGTCGAAGCCTGTCTGTGTACATTAGCAAACGTCTTCTCTCTCTCTCTCTGACAGGTGCATTGGTTACTAACATTCAGTGTGTCTTTGTCATATCGCTCTCTTTGTGCTACAGGTTTAGAACTCATACCTTTAATATCTATGTGGGAAGTTAAGTGAAGGTCGCGACAGCTGTTCTGGTCCCCTGGTCCGTATTGGAATCCCTTATTAAAACATATTTCACTATGGCTAAATATTCCAGGAGGACTTAATACATTGCGAGTAATTAAGTGATGTCCCAGAAATGGAGAAGCAACAATTAAACAATACAATAAAGAATAAAAACAACATTACGGCACTTTTTCACGGCGTAGTGTAAGTTTCAGGTCAGAAGGATGAGGCACTGCACGCCAGGTGGAGGGTTGAGTTTGACTGTCGTGATCCTGTGGTTCGGTAGCTGGTTTAATCCGTTGGATGTGGGTCCAGCCTTTTTCTCTCGTTCGCATGGCAGCGTCTGAAATCAAAAGTACACAGTAGGGACCAGGCAGGTTTCAGTTGGTTTTCTTGCCATGCTTTGACATAAACCCAATCACCAGGTTTAATAGAATGGATAGGAAATTCCAGGGGTGGAGTTTGGGCTAATAATCCCTTCTGTTTCAGGTCGTGTATAGAAGTAGAAAGACCCTGTAGAAATTTTGAAATGTATTGATCATTAGCCTCAGGGATAGGGGTATCAGTGTGGAATCCCATAAATGGAAGTCCAAACATCATTTCGTATGGTGAGACTGCAAGGTCTTTACGAGGGGCTGTGCGAATTCTAAGCAGGGCTAATGGTAAAGATTTAATCCAGGAGAGGCCAGTCTCTTCATGAAGTCGAGTGAGTTGATTTTTCAAAGTTTGATTCATTCTTTCAACTCGACCTGAACTTTGGGGGTGCCATAGGGTATGTAGTTGCCAGTCTATTCCCAGTTTCTTGCAGACACCCTGGAGAACCTGAGAGGTAAAATGTGTACCTCGGTCTGAATCAATGGTTTGAATCAGTCCATATCTTGGAATCACCGATTCAATAAGTATTCTGATCACAGTGAGAGCTCGATCATTCGGGGTGGGGAAAGCTTCAACCCATCGTGTAAAATGATCTACCATGACCAGAAGGTATTTGTAAATACCAATTTTAGGAAGTTCTGTAAAATCAACTTGTATGCGTTGAAACGGGCGAACTGCGTTGTCGCGACCGCCAGGCAGTACAGGGCGCATAGATTTCTTATTGATTCTCTGACAGATCGGACAACTGCGAGTAGTGAGTTTAGCAATTGTATATATACCGGAGCAGTGTAAAGATCGTTGAAAGGCATCAACAAGCGCTTGGGTTCCCCAATGTGTCTGTTGGTGTAGCTGATCTACCACTTGGCGGGCTAATGCTTTGTTAAGGACTTGACGTCCGTCTGCCGTCCACTACAACCCGTCGGCAGTTTGGCGAAATCTCTGATCTTTCATTGAGACCTCCTCTTCCCGTGAAAAGATGGGGGTTTTTTTAAATCTCTAGTGGTGTGGGCAGTAATAGGTGGATGTGAATCTTTTCCGCAAGTGCAGCCTGTTTGGCAGCTGCATCAGCCTGTCTGTTGCCGTTCGCTTCAGGACTGTCACCACTTTGATGTCCTCGGACATGTACTACGGCTATTTCAGTCGGGAGCGTCAGAGCATCTAGGGATTGGACAATTAAGTGCTCATGGGCTAACTTCTGTCCTTTACCAGTTATCATTCCTCGTTCTTTCCAGATCTTCCCAAAGGTGTGGACTACACCAAAAGCGTACTTAGAGTCAGTGTAGATAGAGTCTATTTTGTTCTCTAAGCCGTGGAGTGCTCTACATAGGGCGTATAATTCACAGGATTGCGCTGACCAATGACCAGGGAGGCGACCGGCTTCAATCACTAGTCCTTGCTTCCCATCCACTACACTGTACCCACTGTAGCGAGTTCCTGCAATGCATCGTGAAGAGCCGTCAATAAACCATCTTTCACCTTCTTTTAAAGGGACATCAGTTAGATCTTCCCTAATCTTGGTTTGTAGGTCTATGACTTCTAAGCACTCATGTTCTAATTCATTTGTGGAATTGTCCAAATTTGGAGCAACGAGGAAGGCTGCTGGGTTAAGGGTTTTAGTCGTGAGCAGGGTCAAATCATCCCTATCCATTAGGATCATTTCATATTTTAAAATTCTAGAGTCCGTGAGCCATCTCCCAGCACGCTGTAAGAGAATATTGCGGACTGTGGGAGGGGTGTGAACTATCATAGGGGCGCCGAAAGTAATTTTTCGTCCTTCCTCAACTAAAACAGCAGTGGCTGCGATGGCTTGTACACATTCTGGCCAGCCACGACAAACGGGGTCTAAAACCTTTGATAGAAAAGCCACTGGTTGTCTATAGCCTGCCCTGTCCTGGGTTAGTACTCCGGTGGCTACACCTCCTTTGGCATTAGTATATAAATCAAAAGGCTTATTTAAGTCGGGTAGTGCCAAGACTGGGGCACGCGTAAGGCAATGTTTAACGAAGTTAAAATCTTTAATCTCATCGTCTGTCCAGACAAGAGCTTCGGTCCCTATTATCGTGAGTTTATCGTAAAGAAATTTGACAAGGCTAGAATAATTTTCCATCCAGATTCTACAGAATTCCACTAAGCCAAGGAATTTCCTAAGTTCCTTGGCATTTTTGGGAGGGGGAATCTGCAGAATACCAGCTATTCTCTCTGGACTAATTTTCCTGCTTCCCTGACTCACTAGATGGCCTAAGTATTTGACTTCCGATTGTACAAATTGTAGTTTGGATTTGCTCACTCTAAGACCTTTTTTCTCTAAAAAATTTAAAAGTACAACAGTAAATTCTTTAGCCAATTCGTACGTTCTTCCAGTAATTAACAAGTCGTCAACGTATTGTATTAGCTGACAATTGTCTCTCCGAGGAGCCTCATCTAGTATCTGTTCCAGGACCTGACCGAATAAATTTGGAGATTCTGTAAAGCCCTGAGGAAGGACAGTCCACCGGTATTGATTTTTACATCCAGTAAAAGGGTTTTCCCATTCAAAGGCAAACATTCTGTTGCCAATGGACAGGTCCAGAATGCGTCTTTGAGATCAATGACACTGAACCATGCATTATGGGGATCGATTTTACTCATGATCGTATAGGGATTAGGTACAACAGGGTGACGGGTGAGAATGATTTTATTCAACTCCCTTAAGTCCTGTACTAATCGATAGGTACTATCTGGTTTCTGGACAGGTAAAATCGGGGTATTAAAGGATGACATACAAGGTTCGAGTATACCATCCTTAAGCAACTGGTCAATTACGGGCTGCAGACCTTTGCGGCCAGCCATAGGAATTGGGTACTGTTTTCTTCTAATTGTTTGTTGCGAGTCTTTTAAAGTTACTTGTAGGGGAGGAATGTCTAAAACTCCTCTATTGCCTTTTTCTGCCCATACTCTTGGATTTATAAGTTCTCGATCTTCCTCGCTTAAAATATAAAATTGAACCCCGATGCCTGATTCTAGTGGTCTGATACCGATAGCCAATTGGTCCTGTAAGTCTCATCCTAATAAGCATACTCCAGCTTGGGGAAGTAGTAGAAGATCCTCTACTATTACCTTATTTCCCATTTGGATTCTGACCTCTCTTAATACAGGGACTGTGAAGTCTCTTCCTCCCACCCCCGAAACTATCATTGTCCCTTCTATTCTAACCCCCTTTGGTTGGTGTAAAATACTAGGTCGGGCTGCCCCAGAATCAACTAAAAATATCATGTTGTCACTGTGGGGTCCTATGCATAAATTAACTAATGGTTCTCCGTGCAGCCCCACGGTGTGTATTGACTGAGAACCGTGACCCCCCTATTCATAATCTGCTTCCATCAGGGCATAGGATCGTGTGTCCCTGGCTCGCTGTGGGCAATCCTTTTTAAAGTGTCCTTCCTTTTTACAATGGAAACAGACAAATGCTCCTGTTTCCCAATCTCTACCTGGGTTTCTAAGGTGCCCTGGGAAGGGCTGTCGTCCACGGAATCCTCCTCTACTCCTCCATCTACTGGGGTCCCCACTTCCCCACTCGTGGCTTCCCTCACCGCATACAGGAGCTGGCACACAGTCCCTACCCTTTTCATGTCGCTCATCTACTACCTCTCTGACTGCTTGGATTAATATTTTTGCCTTCCCTTTCTGGTTATCTTCAGACCTCTGGACAAATGCTTTCTGTGCAATCTGTAGTAGCTGGGTAATTCCTTGCTCATGCCAATTTTACGTTTTTTGTAATTTTCTTCTAATGTCTGGGGCTGAGTTGGTAACAAAACCAGTTAGTACCAATTGTTCCCCTGCTGGGGATTCTATGTCGAGACCCCCACATTGCTTTATTGCCGTGCGCAATCTATTCAGAAATGCGGAGGGGGTCTTGTCGGGACCTTGGGGAACCTCAAAGGCTTTCTTGAAATTCTGTCCCTTTGGGACAGATTCCTTGATTCCTCTTATCAAATTAACCCTGTATTCTTCCATCAATACCCGACCGTCATTGGTATTTTTATCCCAATTAGGTCTTGCCAAGGGGAATTTAGTTTCTCCTGGTACCGCATCTGGTCCCCCTTGGTGATCCCTATCCCAGTCTCTAATCCCTGCCTGGCGGATCATTCCACGCTCATCCAAAGTAAACAGAGTCTTAAAGATAGATGTTAACTCCTCCCAAGTATATAGATTTGGTCCCAAAAATTGGTCTAACTGTTCGGCACATCCCTGGGGATCTTCTATCAGGGAGGTGAGTTCTTTCTTAAAGTTACGCACTTCAGTACTGGTCAGGGGCAAATTTACGAAACCGAGACCCTCTCCTACGGGAACTTCCCGCAGGGGTCACATCCAGTTGGTTTCTGGCTTATTAGGTCTGGGTTCCTGCTCCCTGGGAGATGGATTAGGGGGTTCTGCCCTTTCTTCCTGAAGAGTCTCACACTGTTCTAAATTTAAGTTTCCTCTCTCTCCTGTCAACGGAGGTGGTAATCGAGTGCTTTGTGAGCGATTCATCATACCACTCCTGCTCTCTTCTCTCTTCTCTAGTGGTGGGGGAGGTGCAGAAGGGTAGGTTATAGGAGGGGGAGGAAAGATAGGAGCCGGCATAGGAGGAACATAAGGTGGAGGGAGGGAATGTAGCACATCCCACCCTTGTGGTTCAGAGACAAAAGGTTCCTCCTCTCTCTTGTCCTTGTTCTCTTTTTCTTTCAAAACCAATTGATCACACGATCCCCTAAACCAGCAGGCTGCATATTCCCTGCTTTCTAGGTTATCTCTCTGGTTTTGATAGAGCCAGATGTTCAAAGCTTGACACATCCAGTCATCCTCGGATCCGAGCTTTGGCCAGTACACGGAGCTCCCTTTAATCGGGTATTTAACCCATTCTCTACAACAATACCTGACCATGGTCAGTTTGTCCTTTCCACGGGTCCTTCCCGTGCCCCACTCAGATAACATCAACCCAAGCGGGCTGTACGTAGTTATCTAATCCTCACATCCTTTACCAGGACTCTCTTCCTTGCTACCCATACTTCCCATACTGATAGGCAAGTAAAATTCCTCTTACCGGGTTCCAGTAGCAAGGCTCTAGTGCGCTTCCTTAACGTTCTTCCGTCGTTTGTTCTCAATGCCTCTTCTCGGATATCACTCGCTTCTTCCACTGACCAGCCATCCTTCGTCCGCAAGTCCAGCTGAATCAGCTGGGGTGCACCTACTCTCGTCGTCGGGCACTCTGTCAGTGGAGGGAGTGTGATCCCGGACGAGCCCCCATTTGTTAGAAACAGAAGTACCTTTAAAGAAATTGCTCGAGACAAATATTGAGAACAAAGAACATTTATTACAACAACAATGCAAAGTTGGGTACTTCCCCTTACCCTGGGAATACACACATACACTGGGGCTCACCCAACTTTTATACAGTAAATTTCAGTATCAGAATACCCTCCCCCTTACATTCTTCTGCCCCCTGGATGGGTTTGGCAGAGGCAATCCTTCCTGCCTACGTGCAGTTTCAGTAGACTTGGAGGACCAGGGGGTATCCTGTGGGTGTCTTCTTATGCCATTATTCCCATTGTCCTTATTCACAACCTAGCCCTTGTCCCCATTCACACCTTCCCGACTCTCAGGGCTACAGTCCCTTCATCTGCAGGGTTCGTTAATCTTGTCTAGGGTTTACTAGTTAAATATGCATACTTGAAAAATCTGTGTATGGCTTACTAATTATATATGTAGAACTTGCTAATACTGTCTAAGGTCTTCTAATTATTTATGCATGCCTTGCTAATTCTATCTGGGGCTTGGCGACCCTTATCTCATTCAGACTAACTCTACTTCTATTCTCAATTGTCTGTCTTTTTCTCCTTCATTCAGTGAACTTGCTGCTGTAGGAGATTCTTATCTTACTCAGACAGTGTCAGCTTCCTGCCTTCTAATATCCATGTCTCATTTTGTTTGTACTGGCTTCATTCATTTACTTATGTATCAATTCTATTTTCTTCATTTCTTCATGTTCATATTGCAATGTCAGTTTTTCTCATCTCTCACACCATGATACATACATTTTCCTTTTCAAATATATACAGTGCCATTTTCTCCGCCCTCCCTCCTCCCATCCCACCCTCCCTACCTCCACCCCATCCATTTAAAGTACAAAATCTAAGATACATTAAACCAGTCAAACAATGTTGTCATTCAATAAAAATAAACAAGAAATTCCACTGTGTCATTTCTTTTCATTTCCTTCTCCTTTCGTTAATTTAGGTAGTGAATGTCCCCGGTAGGTTTTCTCTATTGTGTTTCATGTATGGCTCCCATATTTGTTCAAATATTTCAATATTATTTCTTAAACTATATGTTATTTTTTCTAATGGAATACATTTATTCATTTCTATATACCATTGTTGTATTTTCAAATTATCTTCCAATTTCCAGGTTGACATAATACATTTTTTTGCTACGGCTAGAGCTATCTTAACAAATCTTTTTTGTGCATCCTCCAAATCAATTCCAAATTCTTTGTTTTTTATGTTACTTAGGAGGAAGATCTCTGGATTCTTTGGTATATTGTTTTCCGTTATTTTATTTAATATCTGATTTAGATCTTCCCAAAATTTTTCTACTTTCTCACATGTCCAGATTGCATGAATTGTTGTTCCCATTTCTTTTTTACATCGAAAACATCTATCAGATACTGTTGGGTCCCATTTATTTAACTTTTGAGGTGTAATGTATAGCCTGTGTATCCAGTTATATTGTATCATACGTAACCTCGTATTTATTGTATTTCTCATCGTTCCAGAACATAACTTCACCCATGTTTCCTTTTTTATCTTTATATTTAAATCTTGTTCCCATTTTTGTTTAGTTTTACCATTTGTTTCCTCATTCTCCTTTTCTTGCAGTTTAATATACATATTTGTTATAAATCTTTTGATTATCATTGTATCTGTAATCACATATTCAAGGTTACTTCCCTCTGGTAAACTCAGACTGCTTCCTAATTTGTCCTTCAAGTAGGATCTCAATTGGTAATATGCCAGCACTGTATCTTGAGTTATATTGTATTTATCTTTCATTTGTTCAAAGGATAATAATCTATTTCCTGAAAAACAATTTTCTATTCTTTCAATCCCTTTTTTCTCCCATTCTCTAAAGGAAAGGTTATCTATTGTAAAAGGGAGTAACTTGTTTTGCGTCAATATTAGTTTTGGTAATTGGTAATTTGTTTTATTCCTTTCTACATGAATCTTTTTCCAAATATTGAGTAGATGATGTAATACTGGAGAACTCCTACATTGTACCAATTTTTCATCCCATTTATATAATGTGTTCAGGTATCTTTTCCCCTATTTTATCTAATTCTAATCTCGTCCAATCTGGCTTTTCCCTTGTTTGATAAAAATCTGATAGGTATCTTAATTGTGCGGCTCTATAATAATTTTTAAAGTTTGGCAATTGTAAGCCTCCTTTTTTATACCATTCTGTTAATTTATCTAGTGCTATCCTCGGTTTCCCCTTTTTCCATAAAAATTTCCTTATTATTTTCTTTAACTCCTTGAAGAATTTCTCTGTCAAGTGTATTGGCAATGACTGAAATACGTATAATATCCTTGGGAAAATGTTCATTTTAATACAGTTTATCCTTCCTATTAGTGTTAATGGTAAATCTTTCCAATGCTCTAAATCGTTCTGTAATTTTTTCATTAGTGGATAATAATTGAGTTTATATAGATGGCCGAGATTTTTATTTATTTGTATATCTAGGTATCTTATTGCTTGCATTTGCCATCTGAATGGTGATTCCTTCTTAAATTTTGAGAAATCCGCATTATTCATTGGCATTGTTTCACTTTTATTTACGTTAATCTTGTAACCCGACACTTCTCCATATTCCTTCAATTTCTTATATAATTCTTTTATTGATAGTTCTGGTTCTGTTAAGTATACTATAACATCATCCGCAAATAAACTGATTTTATATTCCTTGTCTTTTATTTTTATCCCTTTTATATTATTTTCTGTTCTTATCAATTCTGCTAGTGGTTCTATAGCTAACGCGAACAATAAGGGTGATAGTGGGCATCCCTCCGTGTTGACCTTAAGTTAAATTGCTTTGATATATATCCATTTACTGTCACTTTCGCCAATGGCCCCTTATATAATGCTTTAATCCAATTAATATACTTCTCTGGTAGACTGAATTTTTGCAATACTTTGAATAAATAATTCCATTCTACTCTGCCAAAGGCCTTCTCTGCGTCTAAAGCAACTGCTACTGTTGGCGCTTTACTCCCTTCTACTGCATGAATTAAGTTAATAAATTTACAAATATTGTCTGTTGTGCGTCTTTTTTTTAATAAACCAAGTTTGGTCTAGATTTACCATTTTAGGTACATACTCTGCTAATCTGTTTGCTAATAGTTTAGCTATGATCTTATAATCTGTGTTAAGTAAAGATATTGGTCTATATGACGCCGGTGCGAGTGGATCTTTCCCTTGCTTCAGTATTACTGTAATTATTGCTGTTTTACATGAATCTGGTAAGCTTTGTGTTTTATCAATCTGGTTGATTACTTCCAGGAGGGGAGGAATTAATAAATCTTTAAATGTTTTATAGAATTCTATTGGGAATCCATCCTCTCCTGGTGTTCTATTATTTGGTATTTTTTTTATTATCTCTTGTATTTCTACTATTTCAAATGGTTCTGTTAATTTATTTTGTTCCTCTATTTTTAATTTTGGTAGTTCAATTTTAGTTTAAAATTCATCTATTTTCCCTTCTTTCCCTTCATTTTCAGTTTGGTATAATTGTTCATAGAATTCTCTAAAGTTTTCCTTGATCTCCATTGGATTATATGTGATTTGTTTGTCTTTTTTCCTTGATGCCAATACCATTTTCTTAGCTTGTTCTGTCTTAAGCTGCCACGCTAGAATTTTGTGCGTTTTTTCCCCTAGTTCATAATATTTCTGTTTTGTCTTCATTATGTTCTTCTCCACCTTATATGTTTGTAGTGTTTCATATTTTATTTTTTTATCTGCCCATTCTCTTCTTTTAGCTGTATCTTCCTTCTTTGCTAATTCTTTTTCTATATTTACTATTTCCCTTTCCAACTGCTCTGTTTCCTGATTATAGTCCTTCTTCATCTTGGTTACATAACTTATTATTTGCCCTCTAATGAACGCTTTCATTGCATCCCATAGTATAAACTTATCCTTCACTGATTCCGTATTTATTTCAAAGTACACTTTAATTTGTCTTTCAATTAATTCTCTAAAATCCTGCCTTTTAAGTAGCATGGAGTTTAATCTCCATCTATACATTCTTGGAGGGATGTCCTCTAACACTATTGTCAATATTAACGGTGAATGGTCCGATAGTATTCTAGCTTTATATTCTGTTTTTCTTACTCTGTTTTGCATACGAGCTGATAACAAAAATAGGTCTATTCTTGAGTATGTTTTATGTCTACCCGAGTAATATGAATATTCCTTTTCATTTGGGTGTTGTTTCCTCCATATATCCAAAAGTTGCATTTCTTCCATCGATTTAATTATAAATTTGGTTACTTTGTTCTTTCTGTTAATTTTTTTCCCAGTTTTGTCCATATTTGAATCCAAATTCAGGTTGAAATCCCCTCCTATTAACATGTTCCCTTGCGTATCTGCTATTTAAAAAAAAATATCTTGCATAAACTTTTGATCTTCTTCGTTAGGTGAATATACATTGAGTAGATTCCAAAACTCCGAATATACCTGACATTTTATTATTACATATCTCCCTGCTGGATCTATTATTTCCTCGTCTATTTTAATTGGCACATTTTTACTAATTAATATAGCTACTCCTCTTGCTTTTGAATTATACGACGCTGCTGTTACATGTCCTACCCAATCTCTCTTTAATTTCTTGTGCTCCAATTCAGTTAAATGTGTTTCTTGCACAAATGCTATATCAATTTTTTCTTTTTTCAGTAAATTTAGCAGTTTCTTCCTTTTAATTTGGTTATGTATTCCGTTAATATTTAAAGTCATATAGTTCAGCGTAGCCATTTTATACTTTGTTTATCTTCCCTTTCCGTTTCTCCATCATCACCTGTCCTTCTTATCCATTTCTGTTTTCTTGTTTTGAACACTTTATAAGACAACATTTCTAAAACATCAAACATTTTTCTTATTCTCCTATTTAAAACTTCTTTAACCCCATTCTCCCCACCCCCTCCTGAATTGCCCTTTATCCCTTGTCGGGCAACCACATCTCCCCTCTCCATTTGGATCTGCGAATTCACTCGCAAACGTCAACTGATTTTGCAGTGGCCGTAACTCCTCCCCACCCAGCCCCCCCCGAGAAAAGATTTCAATTTTCATATGTAACAAAGGTCACTCTTTTAATTCTCTCCTTATTCCCTCTATTCCCTTTCCCTCCCTTATTAATTCTTGTCTATACTCTATATATTTTCCTCTAAATACGGATACATTCATGTATACACACTATACACACATACATATAGTTCGTGGTCATTTTTACTCTCATTACATGTCTTCATCTCTCTGCTTGTTTTGTAGTTGTTCTGCAAATTTTCTTGTTTCCTCTGGATCCGAGAATAGTCTGTTTTGTTGCCCTGGAATAACTATTTTAAGTACCGCTGGGTACTTTAACATAAATTTATATCCTTTTTTCCATAAGATCGTTTTTGCTGTATTGAACTCCTTCCTCTTCTTCAGGAGTTCAAAACTTATGTCTGGATAGAAAAAAAATTTTTGACCTTTATATTCCAGTGGCTTTTTGTCCTCTCTTACTTTCTTCATTGCTTTCTCCAATATATTTTCTCTTGTTGTATATCTTAAGAATTTTACTAAAATGGATCTTGGTTTTTGCTGTGGTTGTGGTTTCGGGGCTGATGTTCTATGTGCCCTCTCTATTTCCATTTCTTCCTGTAATTCTGGTCTTCCCAGGACGCTGGGGATCCAATCTTTTATAAATTCTCTCATATTCTTGCCTTCTTCATCTTCCTTAAGGCCCACTATCTTTATATTATTTCTTCTATTATAGTTTTCTATTATATCTATCTTCTGAGCTAACAGCTCATGAGCCTCTTTAACTTTTTTATTAGATTCTTCTAATTTCTCTTTGAATTCCTCTACTTCCATTTCTACAATTATTTCTCGTTCTTCCATATTTTCCACTCTTTTTCCTATCTCTGACATGGCCATTTCCATTTTATTCATTATTTCTTCTGCACTCTTAATCCTTCTTTTTATCTCATTAAATTCTTGTAATTGCCATTCTTTCACTGATTCCATATATTCTTTAAAAAAAGATATATCCATTGTCTTGCCTTTCTCTTCTTCTTCCATTTCTTTCTGTTCTTCTTCCTCTCTTCCTCTGGGATGACCATCTGTTGTTTCCTTGTTTTCTTTTTACCATCTTCTTTCTTGTTCTCGTTATTTTCTCTGTTCTGCACCTGTTGCTGTGCTGCAGGTGTCTCTCTCAGGTGTGGATCGACTCCGCAGCTGTTCCCCCCTCCCGTCAGTGTGTTTTCTTTCATGCGCGGTTGCGCACTTTTACTCGTCTCTGCGAGCCATTTTTGTAGTCCCGAGCCCGGGACTTCCACTGACCTGAGGGAGCGGGCTTCTCTCTCTGCGGCGGGCCTCCTCGGACAGGTAAGGCCTTCACCTTCTTCTTCCAACATTCTTTCTTCCTCTTTTCTTCCCGTTGTTTTCGACTTTTCTCTCTTCGCTGCCATTTTCTTCTCACCTTTATTTTTACTTTATTATAAATTTTAATCTTGTCCCTTTGTGCTTTGTGTGTTTTTTTTAAACTTTTTGGGAGAGGGCTGGAATTCCCTGACCGGCCACTACTCCATCACGTGACTCCTCTTTTTGACCTCAGCTTGAAGTTGTCCATTATAATCCCCAACTTTTTTTTCAGGAAGCAAATCTGTTGAAAAAATTGTTGTCCATTTATAGCTAATGGAGAGGGTTCTTCAGGATACGACTGATGAACATTTGGAGAAGTCCAGTCTACTCAAGGATAGTCAGCAGGGCTTCATGGTTGTGGCTCACTAGTCTAATGGAGGTTTTTTTAGGAGGTAACAAAGGAAATTGATGAGGGTCGGGTGGTAGATGTGGTCTACGTGGATCGTAGCAAGGATCCCACAAGAGATTCGTTCAGGATCAGTGAAATCTTGGCTGTGTGGATAAAATTTGGCTTTTAGGAAGAAAGCAGAGAGTAGTAGTGGAAGATAAGTATTCTGCCTGGAGGTTGGTGACACAGATTCTGTGGGCCTGGAAAGCCTTGCCGGGGATGGTGGTGGAGGGTGAAACATTAGGGGCATTAAGGAAACTCTTAGACAGGCTCATGAATGGAAGAAAAATAGAGGACTATGGGGTAGGGAGGGTTTAGTACTTTTTGGTAGGAATAAATGAGTTGACATAACATTAAGGGCCGAAGGGCCTATACTGTGCTGTAGTGTACCATGTTCTATGAGTGAGGGAAAAGCTGGATGGGGTGGAAGGGATTGAGAGGAGGGGTGGGGAGGGAGTGGGATATGAGTGAAGGGGAGGAATTGTGGAAGGGATGGGTGAGGGGGAGGGAGAGGTGTTGGGTGGGTCAAGGAGGGTGAAGAGAGGCTAGATGGGGGTTTGGGAGTTAGAAGGCGTGGTGGATGGGGAGGAGTCAGAGGGGAGGAGTCAGAGGGGAGGAGTCGAGGGGAGAGGAGGATGTGACCACGGCTGAGTGGTCTTGGATTTGAATGGACAGTCAGGCTGCAGTGGGAGGGACTGTGGTTCTCCCATGGGTCAATCCCCCACCTGTGAGTCCCCACCACCCCTGGGTCCCCACCACCCCTGGGTCCCCACCACCCCTGGGTCCCCACCACCCCTGGGTCCCCACTACCCCTGGGTCCCCACCAACCCTGGGTCCCCCTTATCCCTGTCGCCTGTGGGGTAATGCTCTGTCCTTTGTTCTGGCCCCAGTGGACTGTGGCTGGTCGGTCTGGTCATCCTGGGGTGAGTGCATGGGCCCCTGCGGGGTCCAGAGTGTGCAGTGGGCATTCCGCAGTCCGAACAACCCCAAGCAGCACGGACACGGGAACCAGTGCCGAGGGATTTACCGCAAGGCTCGCAGGTAACTCCCTACTGGGGTTTCTGTGGCTCATGGGCTTGAAGTCGTTGTGGTGGATTCGAACTCTGGGAGTGGGGGTGGCAGTTGATGGGTTGGAGTTGGGCTTAGTAAATGCTATTAAATCTTCTCTGCCCCCCTCTCCATACCTTCCACATCCTTCCTATAATGAGGTGACCAGAATTGAATACAATGTGTGGTCTCACCAGAGATTTGTAGAGTTGTAACGTGACCTCTCTAATCCTGAACTTCATCCACCTATTAATGAAACCCAGCATCCCATAGGCCTTCTTAACTGTCCCATCAACCTTGAGGGATGTTTGGATTTGAACCCCAATGTCCCTCTGTTCATCCACACTCTGAAGTAGCCGACCATTAACCCTGTGCTCAGCCTTCTGGTTTGTCCTTCCAAACTACATCACCTTCGAAGTTTCCCATAACAACAACCCTGTAATTTCTGCACCATTTCAAACTCTGTCTCCATCCAAGGTGTCCCAAGACTATTTGGGGGCCTGTAGATGGCTCCTCGCACTAGGATAACTCCCTTCCTATTTTCTCATTTTGAAGAGTGGGAGGAAAACCAGATTCCCTGGAGGAAACTCACTGCTCTACATACAGGCAGCCCTCAGTGTATGTATGGATCTGGGATCTCGGTTGTGTTTGAGATGGACGTCCTAGGAGTTGACGTCATGTGTTGGGATTCCAGCCCTGGGTTCAGGATGGGATTGGGGTCCTAGATTCGGGATGAGGTCCAGGATTGGGTGGGAATCCTGGGTTGAGATTATGGCTAAGATCGATTCTGGGATGTAGCTAGTGGTCAGGTGCTGCGGGTTAGGAGCTTTGGATGTGGTCAGGATTGGATTTGAGGGTCACGCTTTCCACTTTAACAGACTGACATTTGTGTTCAGGTGCCAGACACCACCCTGCCAGGACTGTATCTCCGGGGACAAGTCCTTCTCCATGGGTGAGCGTTGGCGGGTTGGAGAGTGTGAAGTCTGTCAGTGCGCGGAGGAGCAGCGAGTTCTTTGCTCCAAATACTGTCCCTTTCCTGCATTGGGATGTCCACAGGTGAGAGGCTGAGGTTGTTGGAAGGGTTTGCGTGAGGGTTGACAGGACTATATCCAGGTGGAGAGGGGAATGTTAATGGATTGATGTGGGGTGGGGGTAGGGACAGACAGAGAGATAGATCAATGGTGGACAAATTAGGTAGATATTGTGATAGCAAGGGATAGGGAATGAGTCATCAGTGCAGGGTATCACTGTATCGAGAATGCAAGAAGAGGAGTCACGTGATGGAGTAGTGGCCGGCCGGTGAACTCCAGCCCTCTCCAGAAAAGTCGGAAAAAACAAAGGAAAACACAAAGGCACAAAAATAAAAATTAAAGAAAAGTGAGTATAAAGGTGGAAAGAAGATGGCGACGAAAAAAGAAAAATCGAAACCAACGGTAAGAAGAGAGGAAGAGAAGACAACGGAAGAAGAAGGAGAAGGCCTTACCTGTTCGAAGAGGCCCGCGGTGGAGAGAGAAACCCGCTCCCTCAGGTCGGTAGAAAGTGGACTACAAAAATGGCTCGCTGAGCCGAGTAAAAGTGCGCAACCGCGCATGCGCATGCAAAAAAACACACCAACGGGAGGGGTGACCAGCTGGGGAGTCGATCTCCACAGCCGGCAATGACAGCTGCAGAACACCTGCAGCAAGAGGAGAACATAGAAGACAACGAAAACAAGAAAGAAGAGAAGAAAAGGGCAACAAAGAAAAAACAGATGGCCAACCAAGAGGAAGAGGAAGAGTACAGTGAAATAGAAGAAGGGAAAGGCAAGATAAAGGATATACTTTCTCTTATTAAAGAATACATGGAATCATTTAAAGAATGGCAAGCGCAAGAATTTAATGATTTAAGAAGAATAAACAATACAGAAGAGAAAATGAATAAAATAGATATGACCTTAACAGAAATGGGAAAGAGAATGGACAAGATGGAAGAGCGGGAAGCAGCAGTAGAAATGGAGGTAGAGGACTTAAAAAAGAAATTAGAGGAATCTAATAAAAAAGTTATAGAGACACAAGAACTGTTAGCTCAGAAAATAGAAAAAATGGAAAATTATAACAGAAGAAATAACATAAAGATAGTGGGCCTTAAGGAAGATGTAGAAGGCAAGAATATGAGGGAGTTTATAAAAGAATGGATCCCTAAGGCCCTAGGATGTCCAGAACTACAGCAAGAAATGGAAATAGAAAGGGCACATAGAGCATTGGCCTTTAAACCACAACCACAACAAAAGCCAAGATCTATTTTAGTAAAATTCCTAAGATATACTACAAGAGAAAAGGTACTGGAGAAGACAATGGAAAAAGTAAGAGAGGGCAACAAGCCACTGGAGTACAAAGGACAAAAAAATCTTCATTTATCCAGATATAAGTTTTGAACTCCTGAAGAAGAGAAAGGAGTTCAATACAGCAAAGGCGATTTTATGGAAGAAAGGGTATAAATTTATACTAAAGCATCCAGCGGTATTGAAAATATTTATTCCAGGACAACAAAACAGACTATTCTTGGATCCAGAGGAAGCACGAAAATTTGCAGAACAATTACAAAATAGACTGAGGGATGAAGACGTGTAACGAGAGTACAAAAGACTGAGAACTAAAAAGACACATAAGTTTTGAACTCCTGAAGAAGAGAAAGGAGTTCAATACATCGAAAACGATCTCATGGAAAAAAAAACTATTCTCGGATCCAGAGGAAGCAAGGAAATTTGCAGAACAACTACAAAACAACCAGAGAGATGAAGATATGTAATAAGAGTAAAAATAACCACGATTTATATGTATGTAGGTAAAGAGGTATATGTGTGTATATGTATAATGTGCATACATGAATGTATCCGTATTTAGAGGAAATATAGATAGTATAGACAAGAATTAATAAGGGAAGGAAATGGAATAGAGGGAATAAGGAGAGAATTAAAAGAGTGACCTTTGTTACATATGAAAAGTGAAATCTTTTCTGGGGGGGCTGGGTGGGGAGGAGTTGTGGTCACTGCAAAATCAGCTGACGCTTGTGAGTGAATTCGCAAATCCAAATGGAGAGGGGAGATGTGGTTGTCCGACAAGGGATAAAGGACAACTCAGGAGGGGAAGGGGAGATTGGGGCTAAAGAAGTTTTAAATAGGAGAATAAGGAAAATGTTTGATGTTTTAGGAATGTTGTCTTATAAAGGGTTTAAAACAAGAAAACAGAAATGGATAAGAAGGAAAGGTAATGATGGAGAAACGGAAAGGGAAGATAAACAAAGCATAAAATGGCTACGTTGAACTATATGACTTTAAATATTAATGGAATACATAACCAAATTAAAAGGAAGAAACTGCTAAATTTACTGAAAAAAGAAAAAAATTGATATAGCATTTGTGCAAGAAACACATTTAACTGAATTGGAGCACAAGAAATTAAAGAGAGATTGGGTAGGACACGTAACAGCAGCATCGTATAATTCAAAAGCAAGAGGAGGAGCTATATTAATTAGTAAGAAGGTGCCATTTAAAATAGAAGAGGAAATAATAGATCCAGCAGGGAGATATGTAATGATAAAATGTCAGATATATTCGGAGTTTTGGAATCTACTCAATGTATATTCACCTAACGAAGAAGATCAAAAGTTTATGCAAGATATCTTTTTGAAGGTAGCAGATACGCAAGGGAACATATTAATAGGAGGGGATTTCAACCTGAATTTGGATTCAAATATGGACAAAACTGGGAAAAAAATTAACAGAAAGAACAAAGTAACCAAATTTATAATTAAATCGATGGAAGAAATGCAACTTTTGGATATATGGAGGAAACAACACCCAAAGGAAAAGGAATATTCATATTACTCGGCTAGACATAAAACATACTCAAGAATAGACCTTTTTTTGTTATCAACTCGTATGCAAGATAGAGTAAGAAAAACAGAATATAAAGCTAGAATATTATCGGACCATTCACCCTTGATATTGACAATAGAGTTAGAGGACATCCCTCCAAGAATGGATAGATGGAGATTAAACTCCATGTTACTTAAAAGGCAGGATTTTAGAGAATTTATTGAAAAACAAATAAAAATGTATTTTGAAATAAATACGAAATCAGTGGAAGATAAGTTTATACTATGGGATGCAATGAAAGCATTCATTAGAGGGAAAATAATAAGTTATGTAACCAAGATGAAGAAGGACTATAATCAGGAAACAGAGCAGTTGGAAAGGGAAATAGTAAATATAGAAAAATAATTAGCAATGAAGGAAGATACAACTAAAAGAAGAGAATTGGCGGATAAAAAAATAAAATATGAAACACTACAAACATATAAGGTGGAGAAGAATATAATGAAGACAAAACAGAAATATTATGAACTAGGTGAAAAAACGCACAAAATCCTAGCATGGCATCTTAAGACAGAACAAGCTAAGAAAATGGTATTGGCATCAAGTAAAAAAGACAAACAATTCACATATAATCCAAAGGAGATCAAGGAAAACTTTAGAGAATTCTATGAACAATTATACCGAACTGAAAACGAAGGGAAAGAAGGGAAAATAGATGAATTTCTGACTAAAACTAAACTACCAAAACTACAAATAGAGGAACAAAATAAATTAACAGAGCCATTTGGAATAGTAGAAATACAAGAGATAATAAAAAAATTACCAAATAATAAGACACCAGGAGAGGATGGATTCCCAATAGAATTCTATTAAACATTTAAAGATTTATTAATTCCGCCTCTCCTGGAAGTAATCAACCAGATTGATAAAACACAAAGCTTACCAGATTCATGTAAAACAGCAATAATTACAGTAATACTAAAGCAAGGGAAAGATCCACTCTCACCAGCGTCATATAGACCAATATCTTTACTTAACACAGATTATAAGATAATAGCTAAACTATTAGCAAACAGATTAGCAGAGTATGTACCGAAAATGGTAAATTTAGACGAAACTGTATTTATCAAAAAAAGACGCACAACAGACAATATTTGTAAATTTATTAATTTAATTCATGCAGTAGAAGGGAATAAAGCACCTACAGTAGTAGTTGCTTTAGACGCAGAGAAGGCCTTTGACAGAGTAGAATGGAATTATTTGTTCAAAGTATTGCAAAAATTCAGTTTACCGGAGAAGTATATTAATTGGATTAAAGCATTATATAAGGGACCGTTAGCGAAAGTGACAGTAAATGGACATGTATCAAAGCAATTTAACTTAAGCAGGTCAACACGGCAGGGATGCCCACTATCACCTTTATATTGTTCGCGTTAGCTATAGAACCACTAGCAGAATTGATAAGAACAGGTAATAATATAAAAGGAATAAAAATAAAAGACAAGGAATATAAAATCAGTTTATTTGCGGATGATGTTATAGTGTACTTAACAGAACCAGAACTATCAATAAAAGAATTATATAAGAAATTGAAGGAATATGGAGAAGTGTCGGGTTACAAGATAAACGTAAATAAAAGTGAAGCAATGCCTATGAATAATGTGGATTTCTCAAAATTTAAGAAGGAATCACCATTTAGATGGCAAATGCAAGCAATAAGATACCTAGGTGTACAAATAAACAAAAATCTCGGCCAACTATATAAACTCAATTATTATCCACTAATGAAAAAATTACAGGACGATTTAGAGCATTGGAAAGATTTACCACTAACACTAATAGGAAGGATAAACTGTATTAAAATGAACATTTTTCCAAGGATATTATAATTATTTCAGCCATTGCCAATACAACTGACAGAGAAATTCTTCAAGGAGTTAAAGAAAATAATAAGGAAATTTTTATGGAGAGGGGGGAAACCGAGGATAGCACTAGATAAATTAACAGAATGGTATAAACAAGGTGGCTTACAACTGCCAAACTTTAAAAATTATTATAGAGCCGCACAATTAAGATACCTATCAGATTTTTATCAAACAAGGGAAAAGCCAGATTGGACGAGATTAGAATTAGATAAAATAGGGGAAAAGATACCTGAACACATATTATATAAATGGGATGAAAAATTGGTACAACATAGAAGTTCTCCAGTATTACATCATCTCCTCAATATTTGGAAGAAGATTCATGTAGAAAGAAATAAAACAAATTATCAATTACCAAAACTAATATTGACGCAAAACAAGTTACTCCCTTTTACAATAGATAACCTTTCCTTTAGAGAATGGGGAAAAAAAGGGATTAAAAGAATAGAAAATTGTTTTTCAGGAAATAGATTCTTATCCTTTGAACAAATGAGAGATAAGTACAATATAACTCAAGATACAGCGCTGGCATATTACCAATTGAGATCCTACTTGAAAGATAAATTAGGAAGCAGTTTGAGTTTGCCAGAGGGAAGTAACCTTGAATATGTGATTACAGATACAATGATAATCAAAAGATTTATAACAAATATGTATATTAAACTGCAAGAAAAGGAGAATGAGGAAACAAATGGTAAAACTAAACAAAAATGGGAACAAGATTTAAATATAAAGATAAAAAAGGAAACATGGGAGAAGTTATGCTCTGGAACGATGAGAAATACAATAAATACGAGGTTACGTATGATACAATATAACTGGATACACAGGCTATACATTACACCTCAAAAGTTAAATAAATGGGACCCAACAGTATCTGATAGATGTTTTCGATGTAAAAAAGAAATGGGAACAACAATTCATGCAATCTGGACATGTGAGAAAGTAAAAAAATTTTGGGAAGATCTAAATCAGATATTAAATAAAATAACGGAAAACAATATACCAAAGAATCCAGAGATCTTCCTCCTAAGTAACATAAAAAACAAAGAATTTGGAATTGATTTGGAGGATGCACAAAAAAGATTTGTTAAGATAGCTCTAGCCGTAGCAAAAAAATGTATTATGTCAACCTGGAAATTGGAAGATAATTTGAAAATACAACAATGGTATATAGAAATGAATAAATGTATTCCATTAGAAAAAATAACATATAGTTTAAGAAATAATATTGAAATATTCAAACAAATATGGGAGCCTTACATTAAATACAATAGCGAAAACATACCGGGGACAATCATTACCTAAGTTAACGGAAGGAAAAGGAAATGAAAAGAATGGACTCAGTAGAATTTCTGGTGTATTTTTATTGAATGACAACATTGTTTGACTGGTTTAATGTATCCTAGATTGTATACCTTAAATGGACGGGAGGGGGGAGGTAGGGAGGGTGGGATGGGAGGAGGGAGTGGGGGGAGAAAATGGCACTGTATATGTGTGAAAAGGAAAAAGTGTGTACCATGGTTAATGTGATTTATGGTGTGAAAAATAAAAAATTTAAAAAATAGAGAATGCAAGAAAACACAAATAAATCAGGAGGCCATCAGGTTACTTGGCAGGAAAGGTGAGGGAGAATCTTCAGGGCTTCGGCATGTATATGAAGAATAAAGTGGAACAAAATTAGTCCTCTTGAAGATCAGATTGGTTGTCTATGTATGCAGCTGGAAGAGATGGGGAAGATCTTTAATTGATATTTGCATTTACTCAGGAGACGGGCAGAGAGTTTCTTGAAGTGAGGTACACACAGTGAGGTCATGGAACCTACACAGATTAAAGCGGAGGAAGTGCTTGCTGTCTTAAAGCAAATCAGGGTGCACAAATCCCCAGGACCTGACAAGATATTTCTACGGACCTTGAGGGGGGCTCGTGTAGAAATTGTAGGGGCCTTGGCAGAAATATTTAAAATGTCCTTATCCACAGGTGAGATGCCACAGGATTGGAGGGCAACTTGCGTTGTTCCACTGTTTAAAAAAGGCTCCAAAGTAGCCCTGGAAATGATTAGCCGGCGAGCCTAACATCAGTAGTAGATTAATTATTGGAAGATGTTCTAATGGCAACGCTGCCACTGGTGTGGACCTGCGAAGAGCAGGGAGCGAAGACATAGCACTTCCTCGCAGGGTCCTACCACCCAGTCCCAACTGCCGCTGGCTCTATACCATGTTAAAGGCCTATTAAAGTAGCTAACGGTGATTTTATTTAAAATCCCAGTCCCTGGGGTCTGGAACCAAGATGGTGGCACCTGTCAATGGGAGCATCCATGAGGGGTTGCAGACACTGGAGGAGCAGCAGACTGGCGCACAGCACCAAAAAATGGAGATAACACACCCCCAACCCCTGTTGAGAGGAAATAGGGGAGATGACCCCCTAGGATGGTGACCACAGTGGTGGATCAGCAAGGGACTTTTGGCTGAAAGACACATGGGCTGTAAGCTGTTGGTGATTAGTGGCCAAGGGAAGCCGCATGGGTTGTGGGCTGCTGGAGACTGGCTCATACAAACCAGGTATCAGACCTGGGATTTGGGAGGGTGCTGAGGGCAAGAAGGGTCCCTGAAGGACCTCGGGCACTGAAGGCTTCCTCATCATGTTGAAGGTTTAGATCTGGAGCTCGAGTTGCCGATGGTTTGAACTGAACAGATGCCTGTGGGGTGCAGAGGCTGCAGGACCTTGGTGAATCCACAGACGGTGTCTCTGAGGGAGACTCTTTTGCTTCTCTTTCTCTGACTGTAAGGGGCACTGGGCAATGGTCCTGGTGAACGTTGGTTGGCCTTGTGGCAGGCTGAAGCACATTTCTGTTTTATTGCATGATAATAAATCATAGCTGATATGAGATTGGATATACAATTATTTGGATAGCCAGGGATTGATTAGGTCATCATGGCTTTGTGCACGGTGTTTAACCAATCTAGTAGAGTTTTTTGAGGAGGTTACCAGGAACTTTGATGAAGGAAAGGCTGTGGATATTGTCTACATGGACTTTGACAAGGTCCCACATGGGACGTTGGTCAGGAAGGTTCAGACGCTAGGTATTGATGGTGAAGTAATGAACTGGATTCAACAATGGCTGACAGGGGAAGCCAGAGAGTAATGGTGGATGATGCTTCTCTAACTCTCACACAGAGTATTATGTTCACTTTTGGTCACCTCATTACAGGAAGAATGTGGAAGCTGTGGAGAGAGGTTCAGAGGAGATTTACCAGGTCTTGAGAGTCAAGGTTAGCAGAGCTGGGACTTTCCTCCTAAGAATGAAAAAGGATGAGAGAAGACTTGATAGAGGTCAACAAGATTCTGAGAGGCATAGACAGGGTGGACGACCAGCACCTGTTTCCAAGGGCGGGATCAGCAAACACCAGAGGATGTGTATACAAAGTGAAGGGAGGGAAATTTAGGGGAGACGTCAGGGGTAAGTTATTTTACACAGAGAGTTGTGGGGGCCTGGAATGCCTTGCCAGGGATGATGGTGGAGGCTGGAACATTGGGGACATTTAAGAGACTCTTAGACAGGCCAATGGATGGAAGAGAAATATGTTCTAAGTAAAAGAGGAGGAGGAGGAGGAATGTGGGCAGAAAGTGGGGGGAGGTGGAATCTGTGGGCTGAGAGAATGAGGGGTTACTGGGAATTGAAGGTCCATATTGATGCTGCCTGGTTGGAACTGCAGAGTCAGAATACAAGATGCTGTTCCTCAGGTTTGTGGGTGGCTTCATTTTGACAGATCATGAGGCCATGGACAAACATGGATTAACGTGGTTGGCCACTGGGAGGTCCTTGCTCTTGCAGCCAGCACAGCAAAGGTGCTTAAAGTCTATGTCCTATCTCCCCGATATAGATGAGGCTGCATCGGGAGCACTGGATGCAGTAGATGACCCCTGCAGAAACACAGGTGAAGTGTTGCTTCTCCTAGAAGTACTGTTTGGGGCTTCAAGGAAGTATGGGTGCAAGTGAAGCATCTCCTGTGGTCACAGGGGTAAGTCCCAAGGGGACGATCGGTGGGGAGGAAGTCATGGAGAGAGTGGTCCCTCCTGAAGGTGAAGAAGGGAGGGGAAGATGTGTATAGTGGTTGGATCTGGATGAAGGTGGCATAAACTGCAGAGAAAGATATGTTGGATGTGAGAGGTGAGGACAAGGTACCCTGCCTGTGTTGTGTCATTGTAGGATGGGGTGAGGTCAGATGTGTGGGTGATGGATGAAGTGATGTGGGCTGCATTGAGGGAAAATGGTGGAGGCTGTGGATAATGGAAGGCTTTGGTTTAACCCTTGAGCAGACAGCACTTATAGCGCACTCTAATTTACAACCTTTTCCCACAGGGCCAGAGACTCGTTGAAGGAATGACTGAAGCATGCTGTTTCTGCACTGAGACAGGTAGGGAAAGATCGACACAGAGCTATATGTAGAGGCCTCTATATCCATACTGACCAGTCCCAACGTCCTGCTTTATGACCATTTCCTTTTGTCTTTTCCACCACAGCCACTGGCAGAGAGTTCCAGATGTCAAACGGTGTCTGAGTAAATTTTAAATGTAGATATATAGCACGGTAACAGGCCCTTTCAGCCCATGAGTTTATGCCACCCAATTAACCAACACCCCTGGCACATTCCCCCAGGGAAAACCCATGCAGACACAGGTGGAACGTACAAGCTCCTTACAGACAGTATGGGATTCGAACCCTGGTCCCGATCGCAAATGCTGAAACAACATGACACTAACCTCTATGCCAACCATGCCATTCTCCTCCAATCCCCTGTAATACTATTCTCTCTTCAGCCCAACTGCTCCTTGCCCGTGAGACTAGCCCCATTTGCTGATGCTTGTCCCATCTCGCTCTCATCTCTCCTGTCCATGACCCTGCCTCAGTGCCCTCAACATTGTGATAATATCCACCTCACAACATCCCCCAGCAGCCCCTCCACATACCATCTAAATGTCATTGACAAACTTGCAGCTCTCAGCATTTATGGTCATGAAATAAAACATAAATGTGGATAGTACACAAACTTGTCTTTACTCTGCCACGGGCTCTGGAGAAGTGACATCATCAATACGTGAGGTAGAGTGAGAGTCACATGATGGAGTAATGGCCAGAAAAATAGGAAAAATATTAAGAAAAGACAAAGCACAACAAAAATAAAATACAAGAAATAGAAGATAAAGTTACAGAGAAGAGAAAGAAAATGGCACCCAAGAAGGAGAAAGTAAAAACAACCGAAAAAAATGCAGAAAAGTCGTCGGAGAAGAAAGAAGAAGGCCTTACCTGTATGAAGGAACAGGGAGCTGTGGTGGTGAGGAGCGCCCGATCCCCGAGGTTAGTGCCTGTCCTACGGAGTTGCAACCTCCCGATCAGTGGACTTCAAAGATGGCTCTCGGAGCCAAGCAAAAGTGCGCAGCGCGCAATCAAAGGAAAAAGAGGACACCGACGGGAGGGGGCTCAGCAGAGGAGCGGACATCACAGCACAAGCAGCTGAGGGACGCCCGACACCAGGGCGCTCAGCTGGAGGACGAGAAAGGCGGCAGAGGAGGGAGTGAGGAAACAGACGAGGGAGAAAGACGGAGGGGTGACCGACAAGAAGATCAACGACAGGAGGGCCGACAGACAAGCAGCCCAGGAGGGGAGGACCAACAGCAAGAGGCCCAGAAAGAGGAGGCCCGACAAAGAGATACAAGCAGCTCATCAGGAAAAACAGAAGAGACACAGACACAAAGAAGAGAAGAAGATACAAACACAGATACAGACACAGAAGAAGAGGAAGAAGAAGACCAAGATCTTCACAGAGAAATAGAAGGTAAAACTGATGGACAGAATATAGATAAAGCTTTTTTTGAAGAACAAATGAGAGCAGTAAAAAAAATGGTTGTCATTAGAATTTAGTGCAATTAAAAGGAAAATGAAAAGAGCAGAAGATAAAATGCAAAGTTTAGAGCTGGTCATGACAGAAATAGGGAAAAGAGAAGAGAGTGTGGAAGAGCAGGAAACAGCTGTAGAAATGGAAGTGAATGACTTAAGAGAAAAATTGGAAGAAAGTGAAAGAAAAATTAAAGAGACACAAGAGTTGTTATCTCAGAAAATTGATATGTTGGAAAATTTTAGTAGGCGAAACAACATAAAAATAGTGGGCCTGAAGGAGGGTGAAGAAGGCACAGACATGAAGGAATTAATAAAAGGATGGATCCCGAAGGTCCTGGGAACAACAGAAATGCAGGAAGAAATGGAAATAGAAAGGGCACACAGAGCACGAGCTCCGAAACCACAGACAAATCAAAAACCAAGATCCATCTTAGTAAAATTTTTGAGATATACGATGAGAGAAAATATACTGGAGCGGGTAAAGAATAAAATTAGAGAAGATAATACAAGGGTCAAAAAATATTTTTTTACCCAGACATTGGTTTTGAACTCTTAAAGAGGAGGAAGAAGTTTAATACAGCAAAAATGATTTGATGGAAAAAAGGTTACAAATTCATGTTAAGACATCCAGCTGTGCTTAAAATATTTATAACCAGGGAGCAAAACAGACTGTTTTCAGATCCAGAGGAAGCACAAGAATTTGCAGAACGTTTGCAGGACAGAAGAAGAGATGTAACAAGAATGAAGAATGACGATAAAGTATATAAAAAGATGTAAAAACAATGTATATGTAAATAACTAAAGAGGGAAAAGAGAAGGGAAAGAAGAAAGTAAAGGGAAAAAAAGGAGAGGGCTTTATTATATGTGTAAAAAAGGTGTTTTCTGGGGGGGCTGGGGGGATTGGGAATAACCTTCACTGCAAAATCAGTTGACGCTTGCGAGCAAGATCGCAATCCAAATGGAAAGGGGCATTGTGGTTGCCCAGCAAGGGATAAGGGGAAACTCAGAGAGGGGGGGAGCATTTGAGGTTATGGTATTATTGGGTGTGGGAACTGTTGGAGTATTTTATGTTTTAAATGTGTTGTCATACATTGAGTTTAATAAGGGAAAAAGGGGGATGGATGTGGAAAAGATGGCCATGTTGAACTATATGACTATAAACATTAATGGAATACATAACGAAATTAAAAGAAAGAGACTACTAAATTTATTGAAGAAGGAAAAAATAGATATAGCATTTGTGCAGGAAATGCATCTAACTGAAGTGGAACATAATAAACTAAAGAGAGACTGGGTAGGACACGTAACAGCAGAATCATATAATTCAAAAGCTAGAGGTGTAGCCATATTAGTTAACAAAAATGTACCAATCAAAATAGAGGAGGAAATAATAGATCCAGCAGGGAGGTATGTAATGATAACGTGTCAGATATATTCAGAATTTTGGAATTTTCTCAATATAAATGCGCCTAATGAGGAGGATCAAACGTTTATGCAGGATATTTTTTTGAAGATCACAGACACACAAGGAAATATATTGATTGGAGGGGGTTTTAACCTCAATTTGGATCCAATGTTGGATAAAACTGGACAAAAGACAAGCAAAAAGAATAAAATAGCCAAATTTATAGTTAAATCAATGCAGGAAATGAAACTTATGGATATATGGAGGAGGCAACACCCAAGAGAGAAGGAATATTCATATTATTCGAGTAGGCACAAAACATACTCAAGAATTGATATGTTTTTGTTGTCGGGCCATATTCAAGGGAGAGTTAGGAAAACTGAGTATAAAGCTAGATTACTATCAGATCATTCACCCCTGTTATTAGCAATAGAACTGGAGGACATCCCACCAAGAACATATAGATGGAGTTAAACTCCATGCAACTTAAAAGGCAGGAATTTAAGGAGTTTATTGAATGCCAAATTAAAAGATATTTTGAAATAAACACAGAATCAGTGAAAGACAAATTTATATTATGGGATGCAATGAAAGCCTTTATTAGAGGGCAGATAATAAGTTATGTAAAGATGATAAAGGACTATAATCAGGAAATAGAGCAGTTGGAAAGGGAGATAGTAAGTACAGAAAAGGAACTTGCAAAAAGGGATGATATAATGAAAAGGAGAGAATTGGTGGACAAAAAAATAAAATATGAAACATTACAAATGTACAAGGTGGAGAAGAACATATTGAAAACAAAGCAGAAGTATTACGAACTGGGAGAAAAAACACAGAAAATATTAGCCTGGCAACAAAACAGAACAAGCTAAAAGAACAGTATTGGCATCAAGGAAAAAGGACAAAAAAATTACATATAATCCAACAGAGATTAACAAAAATTTTAAGGAATTTTATGAACAATTACACCAAACTGAGAATAAAATATGATAAAATAGAGGAATTTAAGCTAAAATTGAACTGCCAAAATTGCAAGAAGAGGAACAAAACAAACTAATAAAACCATTTGAAATAGAGAAAATACAGGATATATTAAAAAAGCTGCTGAACAATAAAACACCAGGAGAGGATGGATTTCCAATGGAATTTTATAAAACGTTTAAAGAGTTATTAATTCCTCCTCTCCTGGAAGTAATGAATCAGGTAGAAGAAACACAAAACTTGCCAGATTCATGTAAAACACCAATAATTACAGTAATACCAAAGACTGGGAAGGATCCACTAACACCAGCATCATATAGACCAATATCTCTACTTAACTCAGATTATAAGACAATAGCAAAATTATTAGCAAACAGATTGGTCGACTGTGTACCAAAAATAGTAAAACAAGATCAAACCGGATTTATTAAGAAAAGACGAACAGCGAATAATGTCTGTAAATTATTAATCTAATTTATGCAGTTCAAGGAAATAAGAAACAACAGTGGCTGTTGCTTTAGACACAGAAAAAGCCAATTTGAAGTATTACAGAAGTTCAATCTACCAGAAAAATATATAAATTGGATTAAAGCATTGTATGATGACTGTTGGCGAAGGTAGCAGTAAATGGATATGTATCTAATCAATTTAAATTAAGTAGGTCAACTAGACAGGGATGTCCATTATCCCCCTCATTGTTCTCTTCAGCAATAGAACCTTTGGCAGAACTAATAAGAATAGAAAGTAAAATAAAAGGGATAAAAATAAAGGAGGAGAATAAAATCAGCTTATTTGCAGATGACATCATAGTATACCTAACAGAGCCAGAAATATCAATAAAAGAATTGCATAAGAAATTGAAGGAATATGGAGAAATATCGGGGTACAAGATCAACGCATATGAAAGTGAAGTGATGCCAATGAGTAACGCGGATTATACAGAATTTAAAAAAGAATCACCATTTAAATGGCAAACACAAGCAATCCGATACCTAGGTATCAGGTTAGATAATAACTTAAGCCACTTGTACAAACTAAATTATAAGCCACTAATACAGAAATTGCAGGAAGACTTAGAACATTGGAAAGAATTACCACTAACGTTGATAGGGAGGGTAAACTGCATTAAAATGAATGTGTTCCCAAGGATACAATACTTATTTCAAACGTTACCAATTCCCTTAGCAGAATTTTTTTTAATGAACTAAAGAGAATAAAAAGGAAATTCTTGTGGAAAGGGGGGAAACTGAGGGTAGCGTTAGATAAATTAACAGAGAGGTATAACCAAGGTGATGAAATGCTTTGAGAGGCTGGTAATGGCCAGAATTAACATGTGCCTAAGCAAAGATCTGGACCCACTGCAATTCTTCGATTGTCATATTCGCTCCACATCAGAGGCAGTATCTCTGGTTCTCCACTAAGCTCTGGACCACTTCGAAAAGAGCAATTCATATGTACGGCTGCTCTTCAGAGACTACAGCTCAGCCCTCAATACCATTATTCCCTCAGTGCTGGTCAAGAAGCTACAAACTCTAGGCTTCTGTACCCTCCCTCTGCAACTGGAACCTTGACTTTCTCATCGGAAGACCACAGTCAGTATGAATTGGAAACACATCTCCTCTTCATTGATTATCAACACAGGGGCACCCCAAGAATGCGTGCTTAGCCCACTGCTCTACTCATTATACACCCATGACTGCGTGACCAGGCACAATTCCAAGGCCATCTACAAGTTTGCCGATGACACCACAGGGTGTCGGCAGAATCACAAACGGCAAAGTGGAAACCTACAGGAGAGAGATGGATCAGCTCATTGAATGGTGTAAAGGTAATAACATCAGCAAAACCAAGGAGATGATTGTGGTCTTCAGGAGAGAGTCAGAAGAACATGACCCAGTCCTCATCGAGGGTTCAGTAGTGGAGAGGCTCAAGAACTTCAAATTTCTGGGTGTCAGCATCTCTGAGTGTCCTGGATCCTCCACGCTGATGCAATCACAAAGAAGGCTTGCCAGCGGCTATACTTTGTAAAGTTTCTGAGGAGATTTGGTATGACACCAAAGACCCTTGTAAACTTCTCCAGGTGTAGTGGACAGAACATTCTGGCTGGTTGCATCACTGCCTAGAATGGAGGTGCCAACTGATAGAACAAGAATAAACTCCAGAGGGTCATTAACTCGGCCATCACAGGCACCAGACCACTCCATCAAGGGCATCGATATGAGGCGGTGTCTTAAAAAAGCAGCCTATACCCTCAAAAGACCCCACCACCCAGGCTGTGCCCTCTTCACTCTGCTACCATTGGGGAAAAGGTATAGGAGCCTAAAGACAGACACTCAGTAGGACAAGGACAGCTTCTCCCCCCACCCCCCCCCCCCCACCATCAGATTCCTGAATAATCAATGAACCAAAGACACAGCCTCACTTTTCGTGGACTATTATTTTTTTATATAGTAATGTTGTAAGATGGTTATAATATGAATGTTTGCACTTTGATGCTGTCGCAAACCCCGAATTTCATGACTTGCTCAAGATAATAAACGCTAATTCTATCCTTCAGTGCCCTGGGATGTAGACTGGGGATTGTTGACTGGGGGAGCAGGTGCCAGGACAGCATGTTTCATTACCATTCCTCAGGGCAGTACCCTTGACTGTTTATGTCCGACCACTATATGCATCCCCTCACACTTGGGTTCCGTTAACCAATGCCCACCCATCTTCCCATTGGTTCAGTCCTGCTATATCTCGAGCAACCTTTCTGAAGGGCAGCATGACATTTGATGAAGAAGCCAGGACAGACACGATCTGTCAGGATAACAAAGTCATCCTCAACTCTTGCTCTGGTTTCCAGGTCTGGAGGAATCCACGTTCCCGAATATCTCTGTTATCCCAGAGGCTGTTCCAGCAGATGTGACCACACCTCCAGCCACAGCCGGCTGCCAGGATGGGGAGTTCCGCTGTCACAACGGTCACTGTGTCGCTGCAGGACGTGCAGGACTCGTGTGTAATGGAGTAAATGACTGTGGAGATGCTTCGGATGAGCTGTACTGTGGTGAGGGCTGGGGCCGTGGGGCTGGGAGATACAGGTCTGTCTGTGACAGATAGTCATGTTGCCAAAAACAATGTTGCTGCCTTTCTCCTCCTGAAACCCATCTGATAATCTGTCACCTCCTCACATCTCACCCTCCTGATGTGTTAAATCAGCTCTGCAGGCATTGGCTGATAGGTTATGTGTGCAAAATGAGTGTGCAAACAATGAGCAAACAGTGTAAACACTAAAATGCTGGAGGAGCTCAGCCGGTCTTTTTAACATTTATAGGAGACAGACCTGTTGTCGACGTTTCGGGCCTGAGCTCTTCCTCAAGGAAAAATCAGAAAATGCAGAACCAGGAGACATCAGAAAGTCTCAGAATTCAAAGAATGGGGGAGGAATCCATAACATAACATAACAATTTACAGCATGGAAACAGGCCATTAGGCCCTTCTAGTCTGCACCGAACCAAACACCCCTCTCTAGTCCCACCTCCCTGCACAATGCCCATAACCCTCCATCTTCTTCTCATCCATATACCTGTCCAACCTTTTCTTAAATAATACAATTGACTCCGCTGCCACTATTTCTCCCGGAAGCTCATTCCACACGTCTACCACTCTCTGAGTAAAGAAGTTCCCCCTCATGTTACCTCTAAACCTCTTCCCCTTAATTCTTAACTCATGTCCTCTTGTTTTAATCTTTCCTCCTCTTAACGGAAATAGTCTATCAACATCCACTCTGTCTATCCCTTTCATAATCTTAAATACTTCTATCAAATCCCCTCTCAACCTTCTATGCTCCAAAGAATAAAGACCTAATCTGTCCAATCTCTCCCTATACTCTAGATGCTTAAACCCAGGTCACATTCTGGTAAACCTTCTCTGCACTCTCTCCACTCTGTTTATATCCTTCCTATAATTAGGCGACCAGAACTGCACACAGAACTCCAAATTAGGCTGCACCAACATCTTATACAGTCTCAACATCACCTCCCAACTCCTATATTCCATGCAATGATTGATAAAGGCCAGCATACTAAAAGCCTTCTTCACCACCCTATTCACGTGAGTTTCTACCTTCAGAGAACGATGTACCGTTACTCCTAAATCTTTCTGCTCTTCTGTATTCCTCAATGCTCTCCCATTTACCACGTATGTCCTGTTCTGATTCTTCTTACCAAAATGAAGCACCTCACACTTATCAGCATTAAATTCCATCTGCCATTTTTCAGCCCACTTTTCTAAGCAGCCCAAATCCCTCTGCAATCCTTGAAAACCTTCTTCATTATCCACTATTCCACCTATCTTAGTATCGTCTGCATATTTACTAATCCAATTTACCACCCCATCATTTAGATCATTAATGTATATAACGAACAACAATGGGCCCAATACAGATCCTTGAGGCACACCACTGGTCACCGGCCTCCAACCTGACAGACAATTATCCACTACCACTCTCTGGCCTCTCCCTTTCAGCCAATGTTCAATCCATTTGACTATCTCAAAATTTATACCTAAAGACTGCACCTTCTTAACTAACCTTCCATGTGGTACCTTATCGAAGGCCTTACTGAAGTCCATATAGACAACATCCACTGCGCTACCCTCATCCACATTCCTAGTCACCTCTTCAAAAAATTCAATCAGATTGGTCAAACATGACGTTCCTCCCACAAATCCATGTTGAGTGCTCCTGATCAGACCCTGTCTATCCAGATGTTTATAAGTACTATCTCTAAGAATTTTCTCCATTAATTTACCTACCACAGACGTCAAACTTACAGGCCGATAGTTGCCAGGCTTCCTCCTTGAACCCTTTTTAAATAACGGAACCACATGCGCAATGCGCCAATCCTCCGGCACTATCCCCATATCTAAAGACATTTGGAAAATTACCACCAGAGCCTCTGCTATTTCCTCCTTCACTTCTCTCAATGTCCCGGGGAAGATCCCGTCTGGTCCCAGAGACTTATCCACCTTTATATTCTTCAAAAGCCTTAAAACTACATCTTTTGTAATCTCTATATCCCCCATATTTACCCAATTTGCTTTTTTTATCTCACATCTCCCAATATCCTTCTTCTTAGTGAATACCGAAGAAAAGAAACTGTTCAATATCTCCCCCATTTCTCTTGGCTCCACACACAGTTTTCCGCTCTGATTCTCTAAGGGACCAATTTTGTCTCTAGCTTTCCTTTTACCATTAACATATTTGTAGAACTCTTTTGGATTAGT
Organism: Narcine bancroftii; assembly: GCF_036971445.1. NCBI lineage: Eukaryota > Metazoa > Chordata > Chondrichthyes > Torpediniformes > Narcinidae > Narcine > Narcine bancroftii. Next base: position 374,607,379 of record NC_091470.1, read on the forward strand.
TTTCACCCTGCTTGCCATAGTTTCCTCGTACCTTCTTTTAGCTTTCCTAATTCCTCTCTTAAGATTCCTCTTACATTCAATGTATCTTTCAAACATCCCCTTAACTCCATGCTTCTTATATCTAATGTATGCCTCCCTTTTTCTTCGAACCAAGTTTCCAATATTCCTTGAAAACCACGGCTCTCTCAAACCTTTTGCTCCTCCTTTTAACCTAACAGGAACATAAATCTTTTGCACTCTCAAAATCTGATCTTTAAAAGACTTCCATCTCTCTACTACATCCTGCCCATAAAACAAATTGTCCCAATGCACACCCTGCAAGTCCTTTCGCATCTCCTCAAATCTAGCTTTTCCCCAATCAAAAACCTCAACCCTTGGCCCTGACTTATCTCTTTCCATAATGACATTGAAGCTGATGGCATTATGATCACTGGACCCGAAGTGCTCGCCAACACTAACCTCCGTCACTTCACCCATCCCATTTGCCAACAGTAGATCTAACACTGCTCCTTCTCTGGTTGGCACCTCTACATATTGTTGTAAAAAAACTATCTTGCACACATTTCACAAACTCTAACCCACCCAGTCCTTTCACAGAATGTGTTTCCCAATCTATATGTGGAAAATTAAAATATCCCATAATTACAACCCTGTGCTTATCACAAATATCCACTATCTCCCTACAGATTTGCTCCTCTAGGTCTCGGTCCCCTCCGGGTGGTCTATAATACACCCCTACAAGTGTAACCTCTCCTTTCCTACTCCTCAGTTCCACCCAAATAGCCTTCGTGGATGTGTCCTCTAAACTATCCTTCCTAGGCACCGCTGTAATATTTTCCCTGACAAGCAATGCAACCCCACCTCCTCTTGCCCCTCCGACTCTATCACACCTAAAACAATGAAACCCAGGGATATTCAGCTGCCAATCACATCCCTCCTGCAACCATGTCTCACTAATCGCTACCACATCATACTTCCAAGTATCAATCCACACCTTCAGCTCATCCACCTTTTTTACAATACTCCTGGCATTAAAATATATGAATTTCAGAGATTTCCCAATTTTTAATCCCTGTTTTCCCTCATCTTTAATAACAACATTATTTACTTTTCCTGCCAATTGCCCTTCATCTTCTTCCAGAGCATTTCCCTTCTCTATCACCTGCCCATCCATATTCAAATACTTACTACAAACTCCAGACCAACAAAAGGTGTTAATTGGATGGGATAAGGGTCCAGGTGTCATTTATCATGTCTGTGTGCAAGGAGACAGGAAATGGAGCCATGAAGTGGGGTGGGGAGGGGAATTTAACAAAAGCCAGAGAAGTTGATATTAATGCCGTCTGATTGGAGGGGGCCCCTGTCGGAAGATGACGTGTCGTTCCTCCAATTTGTGGGAGGTCTCGGTCTGGCAGTGCATGAGACCACAGACAGACATGGCAGCAAGGGAATGGGATGGAGAATTGAAATAGGTGGCCACTGGGAGATCTGAGGTGCTCAACTAAGTGATCTCCCAGTCTACGTCCAGTCTCTCCAATGTAGAGGAGACCACAGCGGGAGGACCGGATGCAGTAGGTGACCCCTGCAGAGTCACAAGTGAAGTGTTGCTTCACTTGGAAGGACTGTTTGGGGTCCTGAATGGTGGTAAGGGAGGAGGTGTGGGCAAGTGGAGCATCTCCTGTGGTCACAGGGGTGGGTACAGGGGAAAATTAGGGTAGGACATCTAGATTTGAAGAGAGGGAGGAACCAGATTGTTAAAATTAATGAAGTGGGGGGGAGAGGTTTGTGGTAAAAGTAGATGATAATCAAAGGAGTGAATGTGGGGGACATTCTCTCAAGTGTTGCAGGAGGGGCATGATTGGCAGCTAAATATTCCAGGATTCTGTTGTTTCAGGGGTGATAGAACAGGGGGGATAAAAGATGGAGAAGTCGCATTGCTTGTTAGAGAGAACATTACAGTGGTGCTGTGGCAGGATGGATCGGAGGGCTCATCCATTGAGGAAATTTGGGTGGAAGTGAGGAATGGGAAAGGCATGAAAACACCAATGGGGGTGTATTACAGACCCCCTAATGGGCCGAGGGAATTAGAGGAGCAAATTTGTAAGGAGACAGCATATATGTGTAGGTGGTGATTGTAGGAGATTTTAACTTCCACACATTGACTGCGACGCCCGTACTGTAAAAGGGCTGGATGGGTTGGAGTTTGTCCAATGTGTTCAGTAAAGTTTTCTGAATCAATACGTAGAAGAACTGACTAGGGAGGGGGCTGTATGGGATCTCCTATTAGGGAACGAGGTAGGTCAGGTAGCAGAGTTTTGTGTTGGGGAACATTTTGGGTCCAGTGATCATAATACTATTAGTTTTATGTTAATTTTTGAGAAGGATCGGGCTGGGCCTAAGGTTGAGATTCTTGATTGGAACAAGGCTAATTTCGAGGAGATGTAGAAGGATTTAGAGGGTGTGGATTGGGAGAATTTATTTTCAGGGAAGGATGCAACAGATAAGTGGAGAATATTCAAAGGGGAAATGTTGAAAGTACAGAGTTGGTGTGTCCCTGTGAGGATTAATGGAAAAGTTAGAAAATATCGGGAGCCTTGGTTTTCAAGGGATAATGGGAATTTAGTTTGGAGGAAGAGGGATGTGAACAACAGGGATAAACAGCAGGGAATAGATGAAGTGCTTGAGGAATAGAAGGAGTGTAAAAAAAAAAAAATCTTAAGGAAACAAGAAAGGCTAAAAGGAGAGATGAGGCTGCTTTGGCAGGAAAGGTAAAAAATACACCCAAAGGGTTTCTACGGGTACATTAAAAGTAAAAGAATAGTGAGGAATAAAATTGGGCCCCTTGTGGATCAGAGGGGTCGGCTCTGTGAGGAGTCAGAAGAGATGGGGGAAATTTTAAATGATTTCTTTTCTTCAGTGTTCACCAAGGAAAGGAATATTGAGCCAGGTGAAATGGGGAAATCTAGTAGTGAGATCAAGGGTAATATACAGATTAATAAGGGGGTCATACTGGCTACTTTAAAGAGAATCAAGGTGAATAAATCTCCAGGTCCTGACAAGATATTCCTTAGGACCCTGAGGGAGGTTAGTGTATAAATAGTGGGGGCTCTGACAGAAATATTTAAAATGTCACTGGCCACGGGGGAGGTACCGGAGGACTGGAGGGTAGATCATGTTGTTCCACTGTTTAAACAAGGCTCCAAAGTAAACCTGGTAATTATAGGCCCGTGAGTCTGATGTTGGAGGTGGGTAAATTAATGGAGAGTGTTCTTAGAGATGGTGTATACAATTATTTGGAAAGACAGGGATTGATTTGAAGGAGTCAATATGGTTTTTTATGTGGTAGATCATGTTTAACAAATGTTATAGATTTTTTCGAGGAGGTTACTAAGATGGTTGACAAAGGGAAGGCTGTGGATGTTGTCTATATGGACTTTAGTAAGGCCTTTGTCAAGGTTCTACATAAGAGGTTAGTTAGGAAGGTTCAATCATTAGGTATTAATGAAGTAGTGAATTGGATTCAACAGTGATTGGATAGGAGATGCCAGAGAGTTGGGGTAGAAAATTGTCAAATTGGAGGCCGGTGGCTCATAGTTACTGTAGTGCGATTCATCACTGTCGGTGATGAGGCCGACGACTTTCGTGTCATCTGCATATTGATGACACTTTTGGAGCTGGATCTGGGGATGCTGTCATGGGTCAATGGCCTGAACAGGAACAGGCTGAGCTCACAGCCCTGAGGTGCGTTGGTGCTCAATGTTCTGCTACCAACCCAGACAGACTGTGGCCTTTCTGTTAGGAAGTCCAGGATCCAGTTACAGAGAGGGGTGTTGAATCCTAATAAAGACAGCTTCTCCATCAGGAATGATCATATTAAATGCTGAGCTGAAGTCGATGAACAGCAGTCTGGCGTATGGGGCATCGTTCTCCTGGTGGACCAGGATGGAGTGAGCGACAAGGCTATCGCAATGTCGGTGAAACAGTTTCTTCTGTAGGTGTCATGGATTCAGGATCTCTGGGAGGTGTGTTTGATGTATTTCATTACCAGATGCTCGAAGCATTTCATAGTGGTGGAGGTCATTGAGGCCTGTTACTATGGCCCTCTTGTGCACAAGGATGATGGTGGCTGTCTTGAACCATGTAAGATCCAACAATACATCACTCTGTGTTTTGATCTTTTGATTAAGAATGCTATCAATGAGTGACTCTCCAAATCCCCTGACAATTCCACCTCATAATTACCATTTCAACATTTCCCATATTCCATAATCAAATGCTTCAGCAGTTGAGAATCCCTATCTCCAATTGTTAAACTCGTATCCCATTTATATATATACGAAATCTTCAGGCATTATCTCCTCTATTTTATCCATCTCTAACTTGATCCACGCTGGTTTCTCTCCATCTTCAAAGAAGGAAGAGAGAAACCTCATTTGTGCTGCTTTATAATAATTTTTAAAATTTGTAAATTGTAGACCTCCCAATTCAAATTTCTAAGTTAATTTTTCTAACAAGACTCTTGACATTTTGCCCTTCCAAAGAAACTTTCTTAAATATTTATTCAATTCCTGAAAAAAATATCTGTGGAGTAAATATAGGTTGTATTTGAAAAAGATATGGTAACCTAAGAAAAATATTCATTTTTATATAATTAACTCTTCACAATTAAGTTGTAGGTAGTTCCATCCATTTTTTAAAACTTTCGTCAATTTTCTTAAGTGAGGGGTTATAATTCAATTTAAATAATTTTAAAAATTACTATCTATTCATATCCTTAAATATTTTATTCCATTCGCTGGCCACTTAAATTGAGTATCCCTCTTACACTAGGTATATTCATCCATAGTAAGAGACATCATCTCACTTTTGTCCCAATTTACTTTATAACCAGATACTGTTCGATATTTTTAAAATCTTGAATATAATTTACATAATGAACTTTCTAGTTCCGCCAAATAAATTATTACATCGCCAAATAAACTAAACTTGTATTCCTCTCTACCAACTCTAAAACCTTTAATATCAGGATCAGACCTAATCAATTCTGCTAATGGTTCTATTGCTAAAGTATCTACAATGTCTATTGAATCTAGTTAATTGAAAAAAGTCAGAAACTTATCCATTTGTTACCACCTTAGCTTTTATCCCATTATACAGGGCTTAAATCCACTTAATAAATATTTGTCCCAGTCTAAACTTTAAATAAAAATCTATCAAATGGTTTTCCACATCTAACATCACTGATGCATTCAAATCTTCTCTTTTCTGTGCCAAATGTATAATACTCAATAATCTGGTCACATTATTGCTGACTTTTTAAAACAAATCCAATTTAATCCCTATTTATTAACTTGGTAAGTATTTTGCCAACCTATTTTGTAACATTTTTGCAACTATTTTATAATCGGCATTTAACAAAGATATAGGACTACACAAAAGAGTCTGGAAAAACAACCAACTGAAAAACCTCACAAAGATAAGCGTATACAGAGCCGTTGTCATACCCACACTCCTGTTCGGCTCCGAATCATGGGTCCTCTACCGGCATCACCTACGGCTCCTAGAACGCTTCCACCAGCGTTGTCTCCGCTCCATCCTCAACATTCATTGGAGCAACTTCATCCCTAACATCGAAGTACTCGAGATGGCAGAGGCCGACAGCATCGAATCCACGCTGCTGAAGATCCAACTGCGCTGGGTAGGTCACGTCTCCAGAATGGAGGACCATCGCCTTCCCAAGATCGTGTTATATGGCGAGCTCTCCACTGGCCACCGTGACAGAGGTGCACCAAAGAAGAGGTACAAGGACTGCCTAAAGAAATCTCTTGGTGCCTGCCACATTGACCACCGCCAGTGGGCTGATATCGCCTCAAACCGTGCATCTTGGCGCCTCACAGTTCGGTGGGCAGCAACCTCCTTTGAAGAAGACCGCAGAGCCCACCTCACTGACAAAAGACAAAGGAGGAAAAACCCAACACCCAACCCCAACCAACCAATTTTCCCCTGCAACCGCTGCAACCGTGTCTGCCTGTCCCACATCGGACTTGTCAGCTACAAACGAGCCTGCTACCCCCTCCATAAATCTTCGTCCGCGAAGCCAAGCCAAAGAAAAAAAAAAGGTCTACATGAAGATGGCTTCAAAGGATCTCTATTTTTTTGGAATCACTTATTTTTGCTGTTTTAAAGGTTTCAACTAAGGTATGCATTTCATCCACCTTGTTTAATACTTCCACAAATGGAAGAATTAATAAATCCTTAAACTCTTTATAAAATTCAGATGGGAAACCATCCTCTCCCGGTGACATTATTGTACAGAACTCAGTGCCTCTATAACCTTTACTAATATGAAAGGAGCAGCCAACTCTCTTTGATCATCCAAATTTAATTTAAGCGTAGCGGTGCTATGGCGGGACTACAACTCCCAGGAGGCATCGAACCAGCCATGTGACATCAGTGCGTGATTCTGGCTTTTATAAGGTTGTGCGGGTGATGAAGAGTAAATCTGTTTGATTCACTCTGAAAATGCCTCATGTGATTATTTTGTCGTGCCCATTGCAATTCCAGTGGCCACAATTGGTGACCTCAACAAGTCCAAAAACGTATTTTTGGACAAACATGGACTCTGCAGTCGTTGCTGTGAAGCTGCCACCTTTCTGGACAGCTGAGCCTGAACTGTGGTTCCAACAGACTGAAGCACAATTTCACCTTCGCAAAGTCGAAGTGGACACCACTCGTTAAAACCATCTTGTCAGTGCCCTGAAGCAGGCCGTTGCTAAGAGGGTCGGAAACTTCCTATGAGATCCACCACATACCAGCAAGTATAATGGTTGAAAAGCAATTTTATTACGTGTATATGGTATGTCTTGTAGGGAAAGGGCAGCCAAACTAATAGATGGAACTACTTTTCAGACCATTCCTCTGGCAGACACCTATTCCCCTGCTCTCTGCCTCCAAGCATAGGTAAACCAGTAGATGAATTCTCCAAGCTGTTGGAAGATTTCCCTGAGATTACTACTCTACAATTTTCTCCCTCCACTACAAAGCATGATGTTACTCACCACATTTGTACCAAGGGTCCTCCTATACGTGCTAAAGTGCGTCGCTTGCCTCCAGAGAAACTGCTCTTAGCTAAAGAAGAGTTGGCCAAGATGGAGGAACTAGGCATAATTCATAGGTCCGACAGTTCCTGGGCATCCCCATTACATATGGTCCCAAAACACAATGGAAGTTGGTGACCTTGTGGAGATTACAGGCGGCTTAACGACACCACCATCCTGGATCATTATCTGATACCTCACATTCAGGATTTCTCGGATAATTTTCATGGAGCAAAGATCTTCTCCAAACTAGAGCTAAAAGACATTCCAAAAACACCAATAATTACCGCATTTGGGTTGTCTAAATTTTTATGAATCCCATTCAGATTTTAAAATGCCTCTCAATCATTTCAACGGGTGATGGATGTTTTAGGACGTGGTACGACCAATGTCTTCATTTACCTCAACAACATTTTAGTGGCCAGTGGGACAAAGAAGGACATTAAGAACATCTTTGTACACTTTTTATTCATCTTCAAGAATTTGGACTGACCATCAATCCAGATAAATGCATTTTTGGACAAGAAATTGTTGATTTCTTGGGGCGTAGGATTACTCAGGAAGGTGTGACTCCACTGCCATCCAAAGTTGAGGCCATTACCAAATATTCAAGCACAGCTATGGTTAAAATCTTGCAGAAATTCTTGGAAATGGTACATTTTTACCATCGGTTTCTTCTGGGAGCAGCTCATATCATGAAGCCTCTTTTCAATTTACTGTCCGGAGACACCAGAACCATCCGTTGGACTGAAGATGGAAACAACGCCTTCTTGAAGACGAAAGATTTGCTGTCTCGTGCTCAGCTGCCCAGTTTTAAATGCAGCCACCACCCTTTCTATGGCTATAGGAAGTGCACTTCATCAATATGTCAACGGGTAATGGAAACCGTTACCATTCTTCAGCTGCCAGTGCTTTTGATAAGGAGCTTTTGGCCATTTACTTGTCTATTTGACACTTCTGTTATTTTTTGGAGGGCAGAGAATTTACTATGTACACCAACCAAAAGCCCTTAACATTTGCATTTTCCAAGGTCGCAGAGCCCTAGTCAGTGCGACAACAACGGTAATTATCATTCATTTCAGAATTTTCCACAAAAATACCACATATTTCTGGAAAAGACGATGTAGCAGCTGATGCACTTTCCCTCTCTGCTCCATTCAAGGTTTCGTCCGTAGATCAAGATATTGACGAGGTCGAAGAACATAAATGTGAGATGAATGCTGATTGGACTGCAGTCACAAACCTGCAATTGAAAGATGTCCAGTTTGGAGTTCATGGCAAACTATTCTGTGATATATCAACGGAACACTCACACCCAGTAGTTCCAGCATCATGGAAACATCAAGTATTCGTCTCTGTGGATGGTCTCTCAAATCCATCAATTAGATCGACTGTTCATATGGTTTCCGACAGGTTCATGTGGCACGGTCTTAAAAAAGATGTTACACAAATGGTGAGGTCATGCATTGCCTGCCAAAAAGCATAAGTTCAGCGACATACTAAGACACCGCTGCAGTCCTTCTCAGCAGTTACTTGGCATTTTGCTCATGTCCACATGGACATTGTTGGTCTGCTTCCTGTTTTAAGAGGATCCTGTTATCTTTTTACAGTAATAGACAGGTTTATGTGGTGGCCCGAGGCCATGCCTATGGTAGGTGCTACTGCAGACACTTGTGCTCAGGCGATCCTTCCTCAGTTCATGGGTGTCTCGTTTTAGGTTACTGGCGCATGTTACTTTGGAGAGAGGACCACAATTTATTTCCTCACTGTGGACCGCCTTGTTCACTGCAACAATTCACCATACAAATGCCTATCATCCCCAGGCCAATGGAATGCTGGAAAGATTTCATCGACATCTCAAGTCAGTCTTGATGGCTTGAACTGGGCTGATGAGCTGCCCTGGGTATTACTGGGGATTAGAACAACTTCAAAGGAGGACCTCCAAGCCTCACTGTCGATCTCATGTATGGCGCACTGTTGGTGGTTCAAGGGGAGTTCATCCCCTACCATTCCAACTCCAGCGATAATCCTAATGAACTGTTGTGCAGATAAGGGAGACCATAGGAAAATTGACCCCTATACCACCATTATCACATGAAGAACACTCTTCATTTGAGCCTGAAAACCTCAAAAACTGTAAATATGTCTTCGTCAGTAGGGGATCAATGGGTCAACCTTTACAAACGCCCTACGAAAGACCTTATAGGATACTCAGACAAGTGGAAGGAAGCCACAGTCTTTCACTATTGACAGGCTTAAACCAGCTCAAGTGGACAAGTCTTCCCCACTGCAGCAGCCAACAGTCCGTCACAGAGGTCGACCACCTAAAAGATAAACAAACCTTTCTTTCAGTTCTGGAGTGGGGGAGGGGGCGGCATGTAGCAGCCCCATAGCGGTACTTCAACTTCCAGAAGGCATCAAACTGGCCATGTGATGTCAGTGCGTGATGACATCAGCGCATGTTGGGTGTGTGATTCTGGCTTTTAAAAGGTTGCATGGGGACTAAAGAGTAAATCCGTTTGATTCACTCAAAAAATGCCTTGTGTGGTTACTTCATTGTGTCCACTGCAATTCCAGTAGCCACGTAGGTAAATTAATTTGAGATTAAAAAATTACCTATTTTATTGTCATCTTTTAAAGATTTTGAATGATACAACTTTAAGTAAAATTGTTTAAAATTATCATTAATTTCTTGAGGTTTATAAGAAATTAAATTTGAATCATTCTTGGTTGCAATAATTGTTCTAGATGCTTGTTCTATTTTAATTGCCAGGCAAGAACCTTATGCGCTCTCACCTAATTCATAATTAGCTCTGTTCAGTTCTCATTCCCGCTTTCTATGTTCTGTATGTTTATAAAGTATTTTATATTGAAGCTTTTTATTAATAAGAGATCGGTGTTTATCCTCAATAGTTTGGCTCTATCAGTCTTTCTCTAAATTTGTTATCTCTGTCTCCAATTGTTCTAATTCTTTCATATAATCCTTAATTTTAGAGGTATGACATTATTTGACCACGTATGTAAACCTTCATCGCATCCCATAAGATAAATTTATTTGAAACCAATTTAGAGTTAGTTCCAAAAAAGATTCTTATCTGTCTTCTGGTAAATTCATAACAAATAATGTAGAGTTAAAACTCCATCTATTAACTGATTGTCTATCATTGTTATTGCCAAGAACAAGGGAGAATGGTTGGATAAAATTCTATTTCTCTTCACCATGCTATTAAGCCCATTAATATTAAAACATAATATTCAATACTTAACTCATTGATATTTTTTATTCATTCATATACAATATCTCTCCTTCACTCTCTCCTCTCAACTCCTTGGAATTTCAATTCTTTTATAAGCCCTGTATCAAGGCAATTATCACACTAATCCAGATAAGAAATGAAAGAAAATAAAGAAACAAACAAACTTAAATAACCAAAGACCACCCCCCCCCCCGCATTAATGTTGTTACAATAATACATGATGACATTACCCACCCCCCCCCCTCTACAGGTAGATGCCAAAGCCGCAAACACTCACAATTCAGTCCATTTTTCTCCAGCTTCCCCGAATATTCATTTTTACTTCATTTCATGTCCTTTAGACAGATTAACATCATCTTAATCAACTCCTTTTCTTTCAAGAAGTGTATTTCAGATTCCTGCTTGCTGTGCTGCTCCCTGCTCAGCTTCTTAATGAATATTCGGTAAAACATCTGCGTATTCTTGTTAGTGTCCAGGGTCTGTAAAAAAAAAAAAAAAAATTGTTCCATCCTCCTTGGACAAAAACCTTAAGAGTCGCAAGGTGATGTAAAGTGAACCTGTAACCTTTCTTCCACAAAGTATTTTTCACCGGATTAAATTCTTTCTTTTTCTTCAACAATTCAAGGATGGGATAAAAGATCTTATTTCCATTATATTCCAATTGACCCTTTTTCCTTGGTTTGGCTTGTTTTTCTCTAACCTGATAACAAAGAAACAATCAATATAAGCCGCAGTTTTTGATCTGGTGATGGCCGTGGGCCCTCTCTATTTCAATATCTCCTTAAAACTCATCTTGTCCAAAGACTCCTGGAATCATTTATATTATCCCTTTCATTGCCTTCTTTATTGTCCACAATTTTTATATTGTTTCTTCTACTAAAGTTCTCTAGTGAATCCACTTTTTCACACAGTTGCTTAACAACAGCAAGTGCATCAGCTGAATTTTCTTGAATCACCTCTACATCAAATTCCACATTCTTCACTCTTCCACACCATCAAATCTTTTGCATTTTATTCACTAAATCATAAATTTTGTTTTTTTAATCTGATTTTTTAAAATGTCCATTCTCACTTGTTTCAACTCTTTCATTATAACCCGTTTCTGTATTTCTGAATATTTGTTGGCACTTGAACTTTATGACCTCCTTTAACGGTAGCCGTTTCTACTTCCTCTTCCTTCTGTTCTTCTTCCTCTTCATCACTGGCCTGGAGATCTGTTAAATATTCAGGTTCTACCGGTAGTGATTCAAACAAGTTGCCTTCCTTAATGATCTCTTCATATTCTCGCATTCTGTGCGTGTGCACTGACACATCTTCAACCTCGTCATCGCTCCATTGCTGCAGCTGTGATGACATTGCTGTGTTACTGCCTTAGGAGCTCTTACCCCTTGGGTAGAAGCCTTCACCACAGTGCCTGGATCCATCTGCAAGGTAGGCCTTTCTTCTTGCCCTTGAGGGTTTCTTTGTTACGTTCCTGACAGGCCAGTGACAATTTGATCCTTTTTAGGTGATGATTGTAAATTACTCTCTGTTTGTTTAAAAAATGTTTCCAGGAGTTTAATTTCAGTCTCTTCACTTTTTCTCAGAAGAGCCAGATTCTTGCATCCTGGCTCTACCTCATCATTTGACTTCCCCAACCACCCAGGGAGGGGATATCAATAGGGTGGGTCTGGACCTGTGCAACCCCTACTCACCTAAAATCCATTCACATACGTACTTCTTTCTGAGTGGGATATCCTCGTATCAAACCCCACAAACTGAAAGGAACCATCATCATCCTATGGGAAGGGCAGTCAGAAGATAGATATGTGTGTGCAAGTGCAAGGTGGACAGGGCCATTGTCATATCAGCCTTGCTCTATGGATGTGAGACATGGTGCCCATATCAGAGTCTCTTATGTCGGGTGAGACCAACTGCAGCAGTGTTCCCTGATGAAGATCACCTGGTGAGACAAGGTCTCCAATACCAAGGTCCTTTCTTGAACCATAATGCCAGCAGTTTCAACCTTGGTGATGTCAACCCAACTGTGCTGGCCAGGACATGTTGTCAGAATGCCTGATGGAAGACTGCCCAAGGACATCTTGAATGGCCAACTGTCCAGTGGTATCCGAAAACGAGGAGGCCACTGACTATGGGACAAGGATGTTCTGCACAAGAGCCTCAAGAAAGCTGACATTGGCCCATCAACATGGGGGTCTGGCTTAAGATCACTCACAGTGGAGGGACGCCATCAGAAAAGGTGTGGAAGCTGCTGAGAACAAGCTCAAAGAGGCAACAGAGGAAAGACACAGAAAGAGCCACAACAGAACTTCTGCCCTTGTTGCCCCTCCAGGCCTCACCTGCCAGGTATGTGGTAAGCCTTGCATGTCAAGGATCGGCCTGTGCAGCCACTCCAGGACACACGTATCAAACCCCACAAACTGACTGAAAGGAACCATCATCATCCTATGGGAGGGAGAGCCTGAAGATATGTGTGTGTTTAGAGATATATAAACGTATCGGGGATGTACGTTAATGGGGTGTAAATTGGGCGGCACGGACTTTGGGCTGAAATTGTCTGTTACAGTGGTGCTGTATGTCTAAAATTATATTTAAAAAAACACACACACACACACACACACATATATATATATATATATATATATATATACTCAGCCCATTGAATATGCTCCACAAATCCACTCTGAGCTAAACTGTTCTCACTCCTAGTTCCAAGTTCTGCCTTTTCCCCAAATCCCTTGATAACCTGACGAATTAGATACCTGTCAATCTCCTCCTTAAACCCACTCAATGATCGGGCCTCCTCAGCTGTACATGGCAATGAATTCCACAAATCCATACTCTAAATAAAGAAATTTCTCCTCATCTCTGTTGTAAATGGGTACCTTCTAATTGTAAGACTGTGCCCTCTTGTCCTGGATTCCCCCTCCCAGGGAAACATCTTATTCACATCAACTCTGTCCAATCCTTTCAGCATTCAAGATGTTTCTATGAGATCCCCTCTCATCCTTCTCTACTCCAACGAATCCAGTCCAAGAGCTGCTAAATCTTCCTCATGTTAGCCCTTGCAGTCCAGGAATTATCCTGGTAAATCTTCTCTGGACTCTCTCCAACATCATTAAATCCCTTCTATGGGGCCCAAAACTGCACACCGTTACTCTAAATGAGGTCTCACCGGTGCCCCATAGAGCCTCATCAATACCTCTTGTACACTATTCCTCTTGATATTAATGCCAACACAGCATTCACTTTCTTTACTGCCGATTCAACCTGGTCGTTAACCTTCAGGATATCCTGCACGAGGACCCCCAAGTCCCTTTACACTTCGGAGTTTTGAATTTCTCCCCATCCAAATAATAATCTGTTTATTTCCTCTTCCAAAATGACCAACCGTACATTTCTCAACATTGGATCTCATCTGCCATTTCTTTGCCCACTCTCCTAAACTGTCCAAGTCTCTCTGCAACCATTTTCTTCAACACTTCCTACTCCACCACCTATCTTGGTGTCATCTGCAAACTTCACCACAAAACCAATCAGTCCATAACCTAAATCAATCATTCCCAAAGTGGGGGTGTCACCCCTCCAAGGGGTGCAGTGGAAAGGTTCAAAGGGCGGTGAGGAAAAAGTGGCCACATCATATCCTTGGCAGCCCCTGCCGCTGACATGACGTGCTCGGTCACTGTGAGACCCTCCGCTCCCTTGCAGCTCTGCTGTTGTTGCTTCTTGCTCCTGGTTGCTTTGTCCGCTCTGCTGCCCCCTCCGCCAGGATCACTGACGTTTTCAGCTTTGGGGTTCTCAGCCATGGTGAGTTCCCCTCTCTGTCTATCTCCTCCTCGCTCGCTCTTCCCACTGCCACAACCGGGGGAGCAAGCGAGCCTCTTTCTCCCCAGAAAGCAGACGGAAAGGAGAAACCCTTTCACCACCCAGCCTCACATCTTGGCCATCCAACTCGTTTAGTGTTTCTCACCTCTGCTAAACCCCCGGTACGCTGGCAAACCTGGCCTCCCCGACCAAGCACATCACATGATCATCCAGATCATTGATAGAGATGAAAAAAATCAATAGTCCCAGCACTGATCCCTGAGGCACCACTAATCCCAGGCCTTCAATTTGAGAAGCATCATCCACCACTACTCTCTGGCTTCGTCCAGCCCCTGTCAAATTCAGTTCACTACTTAACCATGAATACCGAGCGTTTGAACCTTCCTGACTAACCTCCTGCATGGGACCTTGTGAAAGCCTTTCCTTGGTCAACTTTCCTGGTAACCTCCTTGGAAAAACTCGATAAGATTGGTTAAACATGACCGACCACGTACAAAGACCAAGGATGTGTCCTGACATGAGACTGGGTGAGTGAGGGTGGGGTGGAGAGCGGAAGGAGGGCAGGATGAGAGTTGAGCGAGAGCAGGGAGTGGGCAGCCTGCTGTGAGTGTGAGCCCCATGTCCCATTGCTGCTGTAACAGAGGGCTGTTATTCCCTCAGGAACACTGCCCTCGACTGTGCGGGGTCCAGCGGGCTGCTTACAGTCAGAGTTTGGGTGTCAAGCCAATGGGAACTGTGTCCTGGTGTCACGGAGATGTGATGGGCATTCCGACTGCAGTGACGGCTCTGACGAATCTGGCTGTGTCTTTTCTCTCCCACCCACGGGTACCAGGTAACATGATGGAGGTGGAGGATGAAAGCGGGGTGACCAGAACCCCCTCACTGACCACTGACCCTACACTGACTGGAACCCCCCACTGACCAATGATCCCACACCAACTGGAACCCCCCCCTCACTGACCAATGACCCTACATCAACTGGAACCCCCCTTCGCTGACCAATGAGCCCACACTGACTGGAAACCCCCCCACTGACCAATGACCCCCACACCGACTGGAACCCCCTCACTGACCAATGACCCGACATCGACTGGAACCCCCCCTTCACTGACCAATGACCCCACATTGACCAAAGCCCCCTTCACTGACCAATGACCCCACATTGACTGAAGCCCTTCACTGACCAATGACCCCACATTGACCGAAGCCCCCTTCACTGACCAATGACCCCACATTGACCTAAGCCCCCTTCACTGACCAATACCCCACATTGACCGAAGCTCCCTTCACTGACCAATGACCCACAATGGCCGAAGCCCCCTTCACTGACCAATACCCCACATTGACCGAAGCCCCCTTCACTGACCAATGACCCCACATTGGCCGAAGCCCCCTTCACTGACCAATGACCCCACATTGGCTGAAGCCCCCTTCACTGACCAATACCCCACATTGACAAAAGCTCCCTTCACTGACCAATGACCCCACATTGACCGAAGCCCCCTTCACTGACCAATGACCCCACATTGGCCGAAGCCCCCTTCACTGACCAATGACCCCACATTGACCGAAGCCCCCTTCACTGACCAATACCCCACATTGACCGAAGCTCCCTTCACTGACCAATGACCCCACATTGGCCGAAGTCCCCTTCACTGACCAATACCCCACGTTGACCGAAGCTCCCTTCACTGACCAATGACCCACAATGGCCGAAACCCCCTTCACTGACCAACCTCTCGTTCGCCTCCCCCCCCTCCCCCCCTTCCAGGGTTCCTGCATCCCTCACTGACCCTGCCTTCTCTCTGCCAGAGCCATCACTGACCACGTGACGGACTCCCCCCAATCGTGGACCCAGACCCTCCGGTCCAGCTCGCTGCGCCCCACCGGGGGACCCCACACCCCCCTGTCCCTCGGGACCCGTCTCTCATCGCCGCAGCCGGAGATCGCAGGCTCACCTCGGCTGCTCCCTGAGGCCACCACAGTCAGTCCAAGGAGGGAGGGGCCTGGCTCCCCCCACACTCCCGCCACCCAGGTGGGTTCGCGCTGCAGGGACCATGGGGTGGAGTTGTGTTGCTGGGGGGTCGCTAGCGTGTGCAGCCTCCGGGAGGGGGGGGGGAGAGGGGGGCTCTCCAGGAGGGAGGGGGGGAGGGGAGGGGGGAGGGGAGGGGGGGAGGGGAGGGGAGGGGGGGAGAGGGGGGCTCCCCAGGGAGGGAGGGGAGGGGGGGCTCCCCAGGGAGGGAGGGGAGGGGGGGCTCCCCAGGGAGGGAGGGAGGGGGGAGGGGAGGGGAGGGGAGAGGGGAGGGGGGGAGGGGAGGGGAGAGGGGAGGGGGGGCTCCCCAGGAGGGAGGGGAGGGGGGAGGGGAGGGGAGGGGAGAGGGGAGGGGGGGAGGGGAGGGGGGGAGGGGAGGGGGGGAGGGGGGGGGAGGGGAGGGGGGGGGAGGGGAGGGGGGCTCCCCAGGGAGGGAGGGGAGGGTGATCCCCAGGGAGGGAGGGGGGGGGAGAGGGAGGCTCTCCGGAGGGGAGGGGAGGGGGGGAGAGGGGGGCTCTCCAGGGGGGGAGGGGAGGGGGGGAGAGGGGGGCTCTCCTGGGGGGGAGGCGGGGAGGGGGAGGGGGGGGAGAGAGGGGGAGGGGGAGAGAAGGGGAGGGGGAGAGAGGGGGAGGGGGAGAGAGGGGGAGGGAGGGGAGGGGGAGAGAGGGGGAGGGAGGGGAA